>NW_005871117.1:3575560-3647715 GCF_000147115.1 Myotis lucifugus | reverse complement strand
ACAGTAGCAAATTACAGTTATGAAGTAGCAACGAAAATAATTTTATGGTTGGGGGTCACCACAACATGAGGAACTGTATTAAAGGGTCGCGGCATTAGGAAGGTTGAGAACCACTGTCCTAGGGACTCATGACTATCCCGTAGCCTCCCAGTCCCCAGGAATGCTAACTGAATTTACAAAGGTCAAAGGCTGCTCTGATTCTATGCCTTCAGTTAACACTGAAGAGGCCCTGTAGCCGTGCCCTGCTTCAAAATACTTCCCTGGCCCTAACCGGTTTGGCTCAGTGGATAAAGCGTCAGCCTTCGGACTGAAAGGTCCCAGGTTCGATTCCGGTCAAGGGCATGTACCTTGGTTGCGGGCACATCCCCAGTGGGGAGTGTGCAGTGGCAGCTGATAGATGTTTCTCACTCATCGATGTTTCTAACTCTCTATCCCTCTCCCTTCTTCTCTGTAAAAAACCAATAAAATATATTTAAAAAACAAAACAAAAACAAAATACTTCCCTGCCCTATATCCAGCACCTAGCAAAATTATAGCAAGGACAACAAGCAAAGCCTTCATTGATTCATGTCTCTTTCCAACTTCCCTACTTACCCTATTACTGAGTTGGGTTGAACCACCTGTACCTTTTTCCTGCACTAGTTCCAACAGCAGCAATAATGGGGACCATCATAATTATTTCCCTCTCCTACTCTTCTCCACTTGTCCCCAAGACTATATCCAAGGGAAGAATAAGGTATGGTTATGACAGGGTAGATTTAGGGCTCAGATGAAAAGATCCTGGCTAGGGGGAGATGGTTCAGGCACTCACTGGCTTGCTTGGCCTTCTGGGTGTAGGTGGTAGTAAGATCTTCTGCCACCGGGTGGGAAACAGGCCCCACCATAGGGATGAGATGAGGGCCAGGCCGGAGGGTACCATGGGGCAACAGCAGGGCCTCGGCTGGGGGTGGCTTAAGGGTGGCCCCATTCTCCGAAGATGGGGAGCTCACACGGCTGTCACCCTGGTTGGAAGGGCCAGGGATAGCAGGTGCCGGCTCTGCAGGGCTGTCAGACAGGTAGACCTCATCAGGTGGGGCTCCCGGAGGGGTGGGCCTTGTGGGGCCTCGGCGGCGGGGTCGGCGGGGCTTCTCCTGGGTGGCAGGGCCATCAGCATCACTGTCTGTTTCTCCGTAGTAAGCCTCACTATCAGGGGGTGAGAGGAGGCTCCCAGGCTGAAGAGACTGGGGAACTGGAGCACCAGGGGGCTCAGGACTCATCGGAGATAAAGGTGACAGCACCTGAAGCTCACCAGGGGATGGAGATCGCAAAGGCCCTTCATCCTCTACCCTGCGAAAGATGAGAGAACTTGAGAAATGGGTTGGATGACTGCCAGCTAGAGATCTGGAGGGGATGGGAAAAGGAGGTAAGGGGAGAAGGGAGATATAGGTGCAATGGGTTGGGGAGAGTGGAGATCTGAAGACAAACTGGGAGGCAAATGTGCTTGGAGGACTGTGAGTAGAAATGGGCTTCGAGGGAGGTGTGATAATGAGACAGGCAAGGGGTTGAAGGAGCCCCCCACACTCAGATAGCCACTCGGCACTCCATCCCTAAAGTACAGATCTATTCAAGCCCTTTGGGAGGCCTACACTAACATCTATACTCCAGCACTGACACACGAGCAGAAATAGGTACTTGTCAGTTGCTGAAGCCAGGCCAGTGAGACACAGAGCTGAGTCAGGGAGCAGGGGGACAGGGTGGGTCGCCCTGGGAGGAGTCCATACCTCTGCACAGTGAGGATGAGTTGAGTCCCTGAGGCATCGATGAGGCTCATGGCACTGGCGTGAGAGAGGCTGGTGCAGGAGACCCCATTGATGGCCAAAAGCTGGTCCCTCTCTCGGAGTCCTGCTCTGCCAGCCTGGCTCCGTCTTCGGATCTGAGAAGGTGTTGGAGGAGAGAGTGTAGGTGAGGGAGAGCTCCAAGGGGGAATAGCATGAAAGGAGTTAGGACAGGAAGGACCCATGTGTGGAAGGGATTTGCAGTGTAAGAAAGGGTGGAGAGGGGCATGGGACTGCAGTTAAGGGGGCCTTCCTAGAGGGAAGAAGGTACAGAGTGGAGGGAGCAATACATTATATGAGGGGAAGTAGGATAATCATCGAATGAGAGGATTGGGGGCAGGACAGGTGCTAGAAATGGCTTTCCAAGATTTTCCTCTAGCCCTAACCGGTTTGGCTCAATGGATAAAGTGTCAGCCTGCGGACTGAAGGGTCCCGGGTTCAATTCCGGTCAAGGGCATGTACCTTGGTTGCGGGCACATCCCCAGTGGGGAGTGTGCAGGAGGCAACCTGTCGATGTTTCTAACTCTCTATCCCTCTCCCTTCCTCCCTGTAGAAAATCAATAAAATATATTATAAAAAAAAAAGATTTTCCTCTAAGGGCAATATCTATACTAGCTAATAGTTCACTCCCAGGCCTTGGAATCCCAGGCACTATTATCTACATAGTCTAATGTTTTAGAACATTATTCTAGATTGGAGGGAGTCCCGCAGATTCTGGGAGACTGGGATTGTGTGTGTATAGGTGTGCCATGGTGGCTATCTTTTACCGAGTGCTTACTAAATGTTAGGTGTGGTGCTAAGCACTCTACATGTATTATTGCATTTAATCCTCAGAGTGGTTCTATGAAGTAGGAACTCTTGTTACCCCACATTTTACAGTTGAAAAAATTAAGCCTGTACGATGAAACCAATAGGGTAACAACTTCAACTGACAGGCTAGCACCAAAAAAAGAGTCTTGCTTAGTGAGGAAGGATCTGGCGTAGGAAAAGAGGAGCATTGAAGGCATGGGCAGGGCAGGGCAGGGCAGGGCAGGGCTAGGCTGGGCTGGCATGACAGCCTCAGCTCATCACATATCAGTTTAGTTAGAGAGAAATTAGAACCTTCCCTACATTCCTGGAGTTTGGGGTAGAGGCACAGACCCAGGAGACTGGGTGGCCAGCCCCGAGCCTCTGCTGCTATGGTGCCGCAGGGCACTGAGACAGAGGCTCTTTTTCTTCGCTACCAGAAACCAGGAATTCCCTTTTCTAACAGCCCCCACCCCCACAAGGAGCCGGTGTTCAGACATGACTTCCCCCACAAAACTTCAGCATGCTTCCCTGCCCATCTACCCACCCCACTCCTCTTCCTCACCGCCTCCCACTTCACCACATGACCCTTCCCAAGTTCCCCCTTTCCCTGAAACCTCCATGTAGGGGCTCTCCCTTACCTTGGATACCTGTAAGGGTTTCCTCTGCTCGGCCCCCCCCTGAAGTCGGAAGCCCCAGGGGGCTCCCCCTGACAGTGTGACCAGCACCTCCTTCTCAGCACCCATGGCTCAGGTTGGCCTATGGCCCTCGGAGTGTGGACAGTGTCCCAGGGAGAGGAATCGGGGTGCTGGTACCCCGTCCGGCCTGTCTGTCTGGCTGTCCTGCTCCTGCTGCCCCAGGCCTTCCCCCCCACACCACACACCACAGGCAGGCAACTTGGCCCTGGGATCAGTACAGTCCAGCACACGTGTCCTGTCAATCGGACTTGTGCTCAAAATAGTTGCCGGCTGTACTCCTCTCCCTCCCCCAGCTCTGTTACTCCCAGAACTAATTATAGTAAACATTTCTGCTCTCCCCTGTCCCCCATTCTCCTGCAGGGGCCTTTTACTCAACACTCAGACTAGTAGTTCTCTGGGCTCTATAACTCACACACACCCTTTCAGGGACTGTGGTTTCCCTGATAGGATCATAGACTAATTCCAAGTGCTTCCCTCCAAAGCTCATTTCAAAGTGGCAGCAGCAGAGGCTTCAATTCCAGAGCAAGGAATGGCTGAGTTTGTCCCACAAGTTCTCAAGCTTCCTAGAAAGGAGTGCCCCTTCCTGCATGAATCTACCTATTAATCAAAATGGAGATCTATATCCCACTGCAGTGCTGGGTGCAATTTAGAGGAATTCTGATCAGCTTTGCTCCAGCTGAACAGTTGCCTGTTCCATAAAGCCTTTCATGCCCATCTCCTGACTCCCTACCTATACAATAGGCCTTTCTTCCTCTGGGCAACAGATGTATCAATATATTTCTATTGTTGTATTTTTCAGCCACTATTACAGTTTGTCTATCTGCCTGTCTCCCTCTTAGATTATGAGAAAGTTGTGTGCAACAGCCAATTAACAGCCCACAGAACAATGACGGATATAAATAGTGCTCAATAAATCTTTGCTAGCCCAGCCAGTGTGGCTCAGTGGTTGAGCATCGACCTAAAAACCAGGAAGTCAGGGTTCAATTCCCGGTCAGGGCACATGCCTGGATAAAGGGCTTGATCCCGTGTGGGGCATGCAGGAGGCAGCTGATCAATGATTCTCTCTCATCATTGATGTTTCTATCTCTCTCCCTCTCTGAAATCAATAAAAGTATATTAAAAAATAAATGTTTCTAAATTAAATTACCTGTTATAATAAGGTAGTCATGGACAGGTGAATACAAATAGGTGTGCATAAATATGCCAACCTATCCTATATAATAAAGAGCTAATATGCAAATGGTCATCACACCCTCATGCCATCACCCTGTAACAGCTCAGACACTCAACACTGGGGAGAGAGGAATGGGGACCAGCCAGGCACAAATGAGCTCACGAGAGAGGAATGGGGACCAGCCAGGCTGCAGCCTGGGAGAGGGACAAGCTGCCCACCCTGCAGTCCCAGGCGCCTGCGGCTGCGGCCAAGGCAAAGCCACCCACCCACAGTCCCCTGCGGCTGCGGCCGGCCCAGGTCCTGGGTGCCTGCAGCTGGCCAGAGGGAGGGAAGCCCAGGTCCTGGGTGCCTGTGACCCACCAGAGGAGGGAATCCTGGGTCCCAGGTGTGGGGTGAGGCAGAGGGGGTTAGGGGCGATCAGGCCAGCAGGGGAGCAGTTAGGGGCGATCAGGTCGGTAGGGGAGCAGTTAGGGGCAATCATGCAGGCAGAGGGGTTATGGGCAATCAGGCAGGCAGGCAGGTGAGCAGTTAGGAGCCAGCAGTCCCAGATTGCAAGAGGCAGTCGGATATCCCCTGAGGGGTCCCAGATTGGAGAGGGTGCCGGTCGGCTGAGGGACCCCCTCTCATGCATGAATTTCATGCACCGAGCCTCTAGTCTCTCTATATAAAAGCCTAAGTGACCTAATGACCGTCGACTGGTTGCTATGATGCACACTGACCACCAGGGGGCATATGCTAATGCAGGAGCTGCCGCTGGTGGTGGTCAGTGTGCTCCCACAGCCAACCTTCTGCTGCCCCAATTGGCCCTGATTGTCAGCCAGGCTGAGGGACCCCACCCATGCACGAATTTGTGCACTGGGACTCTAGGCCTATATAATAAAAGAGAAATATGCAAATTAACCATCCCTCTGCTATGCTCAAGCCATGCCCACCAGCCAATCAGGAGCAATTATGCAAATTAACTCAACTAAGATGGCGGCAGCCAGGGAGTGGAGTGAGCAGGAGGCTTGGGTTGTCCCCGGCGATGGAGGAAGCCAAGTTTCCCACCTGCCCTGGCCGGCCCTCAGCTCTGCTCAAGGCTACAAAGTTTCAATTATAGAAGATAAATAAATCCCAGAAAAAAAGAAGAAAAAAGAAAAGAGAGGCTGGGAGCTTGGGTCGCCAGGGGGTGTGGCAGCCTGAAAACAGCCATCAGCCCCTCACCTAGGCTGGCCAGGCACCCCAGCGGGACTCCTCCACCCTGAAGGGGCTGTGGGCAGCCTAAAAACGGCCCTCAGCCCCTCACCCAGGCTGGCCACACCCCCAAGGGGTGAGGGTCCCCGCTGGGGGGTTTGGCCAGCCTGAAAACAGCCCTCAGCCCCTCACCCAGTCTGGCCAGGCACCCCAGCGGGACCCCCCACCCTGATCTGGGACACCCTTCAGGGCAAACCAGCTGGCCCCCACCCGTGCACCAGGCCTCTATCCTATATAATAAAAGGATAATATGCAAATTGACCCTAACAGCAGAAACACTGGGAATGACTGGTCACTATGACACACACTGACCACCAGGGGGCAGACACTCAATGCAGGAGCTGCCCCTTGGTGGTCAGTGTGCTCCCACAGGGTGAGCTCTGCTCAGCCACAAGCCAGGCTGATGGCTGCCAGCACAGCGGTGGAGGTGGGAGAGGCTCTATGACACACACTGACCACACACACTGCAGCGCTAAGGATGTCTGACTGCAGCTTAGGCCTGCTCCCCGCTGGTAAGTGGACATCCCCTGAGGGCTCTGGGCTGCCAGAGGGATGTCTGACTGCCAGCTTAGGCCCGATCCTCCGGGGAGCGGGCCTAAGCCAGCAGGTGGACATCCCCTGAGGGGTCCCAGACTTCGAGAGGGCACAGGCCAGGCTGAGGGATCCCCCCACCGCGTGCACAAATTTTTGTGCACTGGGCCTCTAGTTTAATAATAAAATCCCTACTTATTTTTAGGTTTCCATTACATGAATGTGTCCTATGTTAAGAGATCTCTGTTATAAAACATAACATATGGTGCTGTAATTATCAAAAGCTAAAGCATTTCCTGGAATAGCTGTTCTGCTAGTGTGCCAAATGCTGTTTGCCTTGGTGTCTGTAGTCATAGAAAACACCTGGGATACAGAATCAGACCTGGACTTGGATTCTCGTTCCATCATTTATTAGCTAAGTGACCTTGGACAGTTACTTGACCTCATCAGTAGGAAGAGTATCTAAATATCCATTCATTCACTATTTAAACATTTATTAAGTGTTAGCTACATGTAAGTCATTGTGCCATACATTGTGGCTTTCATTCAATCCTCAGTGTGCATTGGAATCACCTGGAAAACTCTTAAAGCTACTAGTTCCTTAAAATAAGATAGCATATAGAATTAGATGATTGTATAAGGAAATAATTTATCAATGTAAATATATATATGAATATATGAAAATATTATTTGACCTAGACTAGTCCTAGACTAATGGGTCTCAATCTTCAGTGTATGAAAGGAATCGTCAGGAGGGCCTGTGAAACCATAGCTTGCTGAGCCCACCACCAGAATTTCTGATCCAATGTATTTGAATCAGATTTTTATTTCTGAGATTTGTATTTCTAACAGGTTCTCAGGTGACACTGACGTTGTTGATCCAGGATCACATTTTGAGAACCCCTGACCTGGACTGTAAACTCCTGAGGACAAGAACAATCTGCTCATTTACTAAATAAAGCATGCTCATGACCAATTCAGCTTCCAGCACAGACTACAAGTGTAATTTTTTCAATGTATGAACCACTCTGTGCCTCAGAATAACTAACATTTACCGTCAACAATACGAGAGAAGAACTTTTGTGCACTACTGCGTTCCCAGAACCAAGAACATGGCTTGGCACACAGCAGTGCTCAAAGACAATTATTAAATGAATAAATATCGAAAGGGTTAAATGAGGTCATGTATATTTTAAAAAATTGTACCAATATTAGCTACAATTAGTGTTACTCTTTAGAGGTAATAATTACTCTAGAAACTGTAGCTCTTCCATATGCTGGGGGCATTCTGAGAGCAGAGACCATTTCCCTTTCACATAGCTCTGCATCTAAACCAAGGAGCTGAATAAAAGTGGGTAACTTTCACTGGTGCTCACTATGGTGCCAGGCAATCTACGGGACTATAAGAAGGGCACAAGCTCTTAGAAGGGCATTTAATATCCTCTCCACTTTACAGATGAAAGAAACTGAGGCAGAGATTAAGTTGCCCAAGATAGCGAATTGCAGAGCCAGAACTAGAACACGTTAAGTCCAGCAAAGGTCATGGGTGAGAACAACATGGAACGCGGAAATCAATGGGGTCAAAGGTCAGCAGGAAGTGGCGACGGGACTCTCGGTCAGAGATCACTAACATGTCATAGGCAATTGAGGGTTGTTACTGAAGATAGTTTGACCTAGTCTTCCCAATCGCTTCTCAGCTGGTGAGACCATAAAACGACCAGGACATCTGGGTGGATTAAAAAAAAAAAAACGCAAATGTATAAGAATCTGCGGAGCCTCCCAAGAGGCGGCTCTGATGGGAAAAGAAAGTGACGCATGCGCGGCATCCGGGTTCCTGGGCGCGTGCCCACTGTAGACGTGGCAGAAGGAGGGGACGGGCCCTGGAGCGTGTGGGCGGAACTTCCGGGGCCGACAAGACAGCCCCCTCGGAACCGGAAGTGGAGCCTGGGAGCCTTGACGTTAGGAACGAAGTCGAGCCTGGATCTGGAGCCGGGTGAGGAGTGGCATCGGGAGGTTGGTGGGTAGGAAAGAAGCGGAGAGGCCGGGGTGCCACTGGCCAGATCGGGGTTCAGGCTGAAAGGGAAGGGAGGAGCCCAGCGGCGGGGCCGGGTGAGAGACCCTCACCTCGCGCATCCGCAATCCAGGATCAGTCTTAGACCCGACCCTCCCTTCTCTCCTCCCGGCCCCGATTCCGGCTCCCGCTTCCTGCTCCGAGCCTATCCAAGGGCGCAGGACGCTCGATCTCCATGCTTAGTGGACCAGCCCTCTCTCGTCGCGGCCCGAGAAGCTGCCCTGGCTCCTCGGGCGTGATCCCGGCGCCCCCAGCCTCCGCAGCCCGACTGCTTTCCGAGTTCTAGGAAGCTGGTCCCGCCCCCTGGGTTGTCACCCTGCGACCGTCCACCCAGAATGGCGTGGAAACTTGAGCCTGCTCCAAAGTCTTGGGTGTGTTTGAGGGAATTATTTCCTGGAGAAGAAGCTCCTGTCCTCCCACCCCAGCCCCACACCGACTTTAGGAAGGTGAGGGGAGGGGAATATCTGTCAAGCTTAGTGTGGTGACCCGTGTACGGCTTAGGATTTGGAAGAACAGCGCCTGAGGTGGCTCTGAGTTTAAAGCCAGGAGCATCTCCGCTTTTCCGGAGTCAGGATGACCCTTCCTAGCAAAGGGAAGAGGCCCCTGTTCCACTGCGGCAGCTGGGAGCTCTCCTGCTCCGGGGCCCGTCTGTCTGTAGGATAGTGGGAGTGATGAGGCCGCTCAGAGTAGATGTGGTCGGATAGTCCTGTTCTTGGAAGGACCCGGCAAAGGGCCTCTGATTCATTCCTCTGTTGCTGGGCAAGATTGTAAGAATTTGGTGGTGGCCTAGAATCATGACAAGCATATGAAACGAGCAGAAACAGGAGAGTTGGAGTGCATTGGGATTTGGCTACTCATAGTCCCTCTGCTTGGTGGATAAGGTGAATGATCTTTTTTTTTTCCATAAAATTTTACTTTGCTGCTGATTCTTGAACTGTTTCCTTAGAAGTTTTTTGTGCCTGGCCTGCACTCAGTGCTAACCTGCTAGAGTTTTCAGGTGGCCTTTACAGTTAGTTATTCTAATGCTTCAGTTCTAAGGTACATACACGCTTTTGAGGGGGAAGATTGGAGATGGAGTAGCATTTAGATTATTGTAGTTTAGTCAAAGAATGTCATTTCTCTAATCAGTCGCTCCGAAATTTGCCTTTTGAGGGGGAGGGAATTTTCCCGATCTGCTAGACATGTAGCCTGAGTGATTAAAAATGACTAGCACACTGGACTGTATCCAGTGTTTGTTGAATGAATGGATGCGAGAGTGAATGAATGGAAAGTGGGAACACTGTTTCATTTACCTGTAATATCACAGTAGTTCATCAGTGGCAGGACTCCTTGTGTGTCTAGACACTAGAAATCATACCACTGGGGAGTGGGGGCTGCAGCTCCATTCCAGGGGACCTCTCTGCAGTTGAAACTTACACCCTCTTGGCAGTGACAAAGCATGGGATTCAGAGTAACAAAATCCTTACTTTGGGGAGTAATCTGGCTACTGGTTGGGGCAGAAAATTACAAAGATCCTGTGGAGTGTGGGAATGATTAGGCTGATCACTGCCTGATAAGGTCAGTCCTTTTTTTCTGTCTACTTCCCACCCTGTATAGTTGCTCTCTTTTTAGAGAGTTGATTACGACTAATTTCTCTCTTCTCTCTTATCTAATAGGTGAGACCAAGTTGGGGATGCTCTCATAATGAATGTCAACCAGTCAGCTCCACCTGTGCCGCCGTATGGGCAGCCCCAGCCTGTCTACCCAGGGCATCATCAATCCAGCTATGGTGGGCAACCAGGATCCACAGCCCCTCCCAACCCGTATGGAGTCTACAATGGGCCAGTACCCGGCTACCAGCAAACACCTCCTCCAGGTATGTTTCCGAGGTGGGGTTGTCTTGCCCTGCCAAAATGGTCTAGAGAGTTGGGGTGACGGATTGAGGAACATGAATCTGGCTCTTGGCCACTGAGAGCCCCTCCCTGGGAAGTCTGCCCTTCCCTGTTTTTACAGAACGTAACTGTGTTTCTGTCTTAAGACATCTAAGGGAGCACATCTTCCATGTTCAATGGCAGTTCATTTCCTATGGGTGTCACCTGTGCAGCCTCACCTGGCTACATTGTTTGCAGATGGAAAGAAGTGTTGTGGTTACAGCTCCTTCAGAGCCTATGACCAGGCTTGACTATTTCCTGTTGACCTAAAGTCTTCCTGGAATTACTTGTTCCATATACCATGCTATGCTAAATGCTTTATGCTTTGCTTAATATATATATATATATATATATATATATATATACATATATATTATTTAGTTCTCATCCAAGGACATGCTTAGAGAGAGAGGAGAGAGAGCAAGGGACAGGAAGGGAAGGAAGGAAGGAGGGAGGGAGGGAGGGAGGGAGGGAGGGAAGGAGAGAGAGATAGAAAGATAGATTGATTGGTTGCCTTCTGTACTGGCCTCAACCGGGGATAGAGCCCACAACGCAGGTTATGTGCCCCGACCGGGAATTGAACTGGCAACCTTTTGGTGCACAAGCTGATGCTCAACCAACTGAGCCACTCCGGCCTGGCGTTCCTCAGGTGTATTGATAATGCCTCTCATTGGACGGACTGTCCTATCAATTAATGACTTTGGGACATGGGGAGCTAGTTTGTGGATGAAAAGTGTGGTGTCTGTGTGCCTGAGCTTTGGTGTCTCTCATATCTTTCTACTGATAGTCCTTTTCCTTTGCTTGAGTTTCCTCTGATTTTCAGAGGCTCAGTAATATCAGGACAATAAGAGAAGACTTTATCTGATGCTACCTTAAAATCAGTGCTTGGCTTTTACTTTTTTTTTTTTTAAAGAAGAGTAGCTAATACTCTACAGATTATCCTTAAGGACTCGTTGAGCAGTATATCTTTGGTTAGACTAGTTGAGGACTTAGGGTATGTCAATGCTTTATGCTTTTTAAGAAAGTAAATCCCATGAAGGAGGCATAGGTGAGATGTGGGAAAAGAAGTATTATCATTTAAATTATAACTTTGAAAAAAAAATCATGAAATGATGAGATTAGGTCTCAGGTTTCTGGAAGAGGTTTACTCTGGGTTGGAACTTTGGCTGGACAGAGTCCACCTCAGTCTGTCAAGTCCTGGCTTATCAAGATGGAGTTTGGCATTGCCTCAAGAGGAAGCTTTATTATTGAGAGGAGAACATATCTGGTTCTGTGATGGCTAGTGAGCAGGTTCAGATGAATCATGTTCCTGTAGGCAGGTTCTGTAGTGTCTAATCTCTGCTGAGGGCAGAGTAAAAGAAAAACAAATGTTTGAACAGGGGTCAGCATCATTTTCAAAATGATGTGCCAGGTAACTAATTGCTTTCTCCCTGCCTTTCAGGTGGGAAGGATGGTTGGGGACAGTATGCAGGAAGGATGATTGGGGCTAGTAGAAGGAGCTTTGATGGCAGCTCTGATGAGCAGAAAGGATGGAGTCCAGCTTTTGTGAAGACATAGGTGGCACCACTAGTGGGAGGGCAAGCCAACTGTCCCGACTGAACTATTGAGTGGAAACAAAGGCTCCAACCTATGGGAACACGTTTCTGAGCCATGTGCTATTGGGAGAGTGAACACTTAGAAGAGGATGAAGAGGATATGGTTGGGATAAGTAGAATATATGAAAGGAGGTTGGCAGAATATTTTCCCCAAGAGGTGCCTTTCCTTACAACTTAGCTCAGTGTATTACTTGGTCATTTTCTGTGCCACCTTTCTCATATATGTTCCAAGTTTCTAGTTTCTGAAGTGTGATCTTTTTCCTTAAAATAATTAACCTTTATTCTAGGGTGAGAACTTTAGGCTGTCCTGGATTGATTGCGTGAGAGTAAGTATATGGTGATCATAGGAAGGCCCTACATTCCTGTAGCTCTGGCTACAGCTTCACTTGTAATGTATGGGTCTAGGAGAGTGGAGGCTCTCTGATTGGGCATCAGTGTTCAGAATCTGCTGTAGTTAGATTTGCATATCGATGGTGTCCTTTTAATTACAAAGCTGTGGTATTGGGCCAGTGAAGGTCTGTGCTTATTGATCCTTGCTTTGCATTCCTTGCTCAGGATAGAGGAGAAATTAATTCCCAATCACTTAGTTTCTGTCCTTTACCCTCAGGTGTGTCAAGAGCCCCACCTTCTTCAGGGGTGCCTCCAGCCTCGACAGCACAGGTCCCTTGTGGCCAGGGAGCATATGGCCAGTTTGGCCAAGGAGATGTACAGAATGGGCCTAGCTCCACTGTTCAAATGCAGAGGTATGTACTCAGGTCAACCTAAATTGGTCTGATGATGAAACTGGAAGGCTTAGGAATGTCTGAGGGCCCATTTCCTTTTCTTTTTCTTTTATTTATTTATTTGTATGGTTGTTTATTTACTTTTTCACCTTCTTTCCTCTGTGAATTTAACATAATATTTTTTATTTTTAAATTGAATTTATTGGGGTGACATTGGTTAATAAAATTATATAGATTTCAGGTGTACAATTCTGTAATGCATCATCTGTATATTGTATTGTGTGTTTTACCCCAGGCGAAGTCTCCTTCCATCACCATTTATCCCCCTTATACTCTCTTCTACTTATCACCACTCCCCTGTCCCTCTGGTAGTCACCATACTGTTGTCTGTGTTTATGAGGTTTGAGGTTTGTTTTTGTTTTATTTTTCGTATAATCCCTCTCTTTGCCTTTCTTTTAGATAGCTTTTTCTCTTTCTGTCACCTTTTTGTATTTTGTTTTTCTTTTTCCAGGTTACAGGTGCTGCTGCTGTCCACTCTGTGGATTATTGATCTATTCTTTTACACATTCTTTCTCTTTCTTTGAACCTGAGTTTTTTTCCTGATTAGGCATATATCTTCAATAATTATTTAGATCCTACTGAGCCTACCCTAAGGGAGGAACAGGAAGAAGGGACCTCAGGATTATTTGTCTCCTCTGACTTTCCTCTTTCCTCTAGATCAGGTACTTAGTAGGACTTATTGGCTAAGTTCAGGTGTGACCAGTTATGAAAGAAATGATACTCAAAGCAAAACCATATATGTAATTCTTTGAAAGCTTTCATTATTCATTAAGGCAAATGTGTTATTATAATCATTAAAAAAAAGGAAATCAGCCCTAACCGGCTTGGCTCAGTGGATAGAGCGTCAGCCTGTGGACTGAAAGGTCCCAGGTTTGATTCCAGTCAAGGGCATGTACGTTGGTTGCGGGCATATCCCCAGTGGGGGTGTGCAGGAGGCAGCTGATCGATGTTTCTCTCTCATCGATGTTTCTAACTCTCTATCCCTATCCCTTCCTCTCTGTAAAAATCAATAAACTATATTTTTTAAAAAAAAGGAAATCACATGAGTGATGAAAACTTTGGTGGTGCATGATCTGTTTAACTGTGGGTAGAGTGTGTAGTAATGGAAGAGTCACTTTCTGACATTTTTATTGGGTGTCCAGAATGTACATTTTTCACATTGAATGCAAGCCTGGAGAAAGATCCTGAGAAGCTCTCCCAACCCTGTGTGTTGGAATATTCTGGAAGCAGTATAGGGAATTCATTCATTCATCCACTCAAAAAATATTTTATACCATTATGTGTCAGACATTATTCTAGAAGTTGGAGATAAAGCAGTAAACAGAACAGAACAAGTCTCTGCCCTCATGGAGCTTACAATCTAGTGGAATACACAGGATAACAAGTAGACAAATATAAATAAGAAATAAAACAGAGTGAGGATATAGAGAATGACTGGTGAGGAGGTAGGACGCTGTTTTAAATACATTGGTCAAGGAAAAGCCTCCCTGAAGTGATATTTGAAACCTTAGTGAAATGATGAGGGGAGCGCTCCAAAGGTCTGGGAGAATGTGGGAAGAGCAAGAAGGCCAGCGTGGCTAGCAGTGAAGGTCTCAGGGGAGAGTGGAGGAGATAGAGTAGGAACATAGGCAGGGACCGTATTATACTCTGCTTTGTAAGACACAGGAAGAAGTTTAAATGTGATTTTAGTTGCTGTGAGAAGCCATTGGATAGTTTTAAGCTGGGAGTAATGTTCCCATTTGTTTATTTATGCAATGGATATTTTCATTGTAATATAAAACACATACAACAAATATTCAAGACAAATATATGGCTTAATAAATTATAAAGTGAACCCCCTTGTAACTACAACCCAGATCAAGAAATAGAACTCAGCCACGTACCCCAAAAGCCCATTTCATGTGACCAATTAAATCATAGCTCTCCCTCCCCCGATAAGTAACAATTATCCTAACTTTTATGGTAACCATTTTTTTGTGTTTTTAAAAATAGTTTACACTTAAAGGTACATTCCTTAGATACCACAGTTTAGTTTTGCCTATTAAAAACAAAAACAAGCCCTGGCCAGTGTCTCTAAGTGGTTAGAGCGTAGCCTGGGCACCGAAGAGTTGTGGGTTTGATTCCTTTGGAAGGCAACCAATTGATATGTCTCTCTCACATTGATGTTCCTCTCTCTCACTCACTCTCCCTCTCATTCTCCATCTCTTCCTCCCTCCCTCCCTTCCACTCTCATATATATATATATATATCCATCCTCAGGTGAGGATTAACAAAAATGAAGTACAGACAAACAAACAAACAAACAAAAACAACAACTTAATGTGTCTTTTAAGTGTATAGGTTCCCTCTCTATCTCTCTTACTGTTTATTATTGAAGAACCCAAGCCAATTGATCTGAAGAGTTTCCCAAAGTCTGGATTCTCTTGGTTGTATATTCATGTTACAGTTTACTGTGTTCCTCTTCCCTCTGTATTTCCTGCAAATTGGAAGGTGAATACAGAGACTGGATCCAAGTTTGATCCCTTTGGGTAGTGTGGGGCAAGACTATAAAGGAGCCACATGTCTTGTTTTTTTCTCGTTTTGTGATGTTTGCAATTGTTGGTGCTTAATGCATCTGTATATTAATTTGTTGGAATGGTGATGCTCTAATTCTTTTGTTTCTTTTCCATTTATTTGTTTGACTACCATTATAGACAGTTCTTATCACCTGTTATTTGGTTACTAGCTGTGTAATTCATGTAGGATAAATGCTTGATTCTTTACCTTTATTTACCAGTTTACAAGGAAATGAATTGGTCCTTTGTTATCTACTGAAGGTGACCAATTCTTCTTTTTAATATCATTATGAATTTATAGATTTAGACATATTTGATGGGCTTCAATCCATTGTAATTATTATCATTATTGAAGTGGAAAATGTCCCACCTTCGACCAATTTTGACATGATCCTAATAATCTTGCAATATGATAAGATGTTCCAAGCTTATCTTATACATTTTATGCTCCAGACCAGGAATTAGCCATTTTCCCAAGAAATCCTTTATTTAGAGTATATAAAATTTCTGTTATAATATAAATTATTGTTATTGTTGTTGTTAATCCTCATCCAAGGATATTTTTTCCATTGATTTTTATTTTTTTAATATTTTTATTGATTTCAGAAAGGAAGGGTGAGTGAGATATAGAAACATCAGTGATAAGAGAGAATCACTGATTGGCTGCCTCCTGCATGCCCCCCACTAGGGATTGAGCCTGCAACCCAGGCCTGTGCCCTTGACCAGAATCAAACCCAGGACCCTTCGGTCCACAGGCCGACTCTCTATCCCCTGAGCCAAACCGGCTAGGGCTCCATTGATTTTTAAAGAGAATGGAAGGGTGGTAGGTGGGGGGGGGGCGGAGAGAAACATCTATGTGAGAGAGACACATTGATTGGTTGCCTCCCACACGCACCCCGATAGGGGCAGGGAATGAACCTGCAACCCAGGTATGTGCCTTTGACTGAAACTGATCGTGTGACCCTTCGGTGCTTGGGCTGATGCTCTACCACTGAGACACACCGGCCAGGGCAGAAATTATATACTTTTATTGATTTCAAAGAGGAAGGGAGAGGGAGAGAGATTGAAACATCAAAGATGAGAGAGAATCATTGATCGGCCGCCTCCCGCATGTCCCCTACTGGGGATGGAGCCCATATTGGGCATGTGCCCTTGACTGGGAATCGAACCCGGGACCCTTCAGCCTGCAGGCTGATGCTCTATCCACTGAGCCAAATCAGCCAGGGCAGAAATGATATTTTTTATTGTAATCTGGGTACTAGAAATGTTCATTGCTACCTGATTGGTCATTTTCTAGGCCTTTTCAGTGGACATAGCTAAGAAATACATATCTACACATATTAAAGGTAAAATAGCTCATTATTTTAAATTTATACTTCCAGTTCGAACTGAAGACTACAGAGCCTTTACTTGACCTCTTTATTATATCTATATCCCTTTTCTTCCACACCAGGAATCTTGGTTCTTATGGCCATGGGAAGATGGAATTAGAATATTGGAATATGCCCCAATTTCTTTTTTGTTTTATTCCTTATTATATACAACAGTCTCAGTACAACAATACTAACACTATCACAAATGTGATTACTAAAAATATTATTTTTTTAAAATTGCATATGCTTTTCCCATTCTCAAAAATTTTTTTTATCATTATGATATTTATTCAACTACTATAATAATGTTCAAAATAACAATCAAGATAGACATTTATGTCTGTAATAACACAGTCCATATGAATGCAAACCAGGTCTGGTATAGTCATCCCATGACAGTCAAAGACCTTGGCTCCTTCCATCTTGTTGTTTCACTTCCTCAGTGCATGGCTTCCATCCCATAGTCCGAAATGTCTTCCAAGCTCTAGCAATTACTTCTACCTTCCAGATAGCAGGAGGGAGAGAGAGGAGGAAGGGCATTCTCCCTTAGAGGTTGAACATGACATCCTCTCTCCCTTCCGTTGACCAGTTATCTGAACTGTAAGAGACAGTCTTTATTCTACACAGTGATGACCCCAGCTGATGATGGGATGTTCTATTCCTCAGGAGTTAGTGTTAGAGAACAAATAGCATCTCTCATCACAGTCATACAATCAATATCCTATTTCTTTTTTAAAAAGAGGTCACTTTGCTGGATTCAAGAGTAGAAGTAGAGAATCCTGTTAGGATGTTGTAGTAATTCAGGTAATAGCTGATCTTTTGGTTTGGTTTAGGATGGTAGTGATAGAGTTATGAGAAATAGTCAAATTTGGGATACATTTTGAAGGTAGAGTCAGTAGGATGTGAGTTAATAGAGAAAGAGGAATTCTGGATGTCTCTTGTTGGCTTAAGAAACTGGGTACTATTTACTGAGGTGAGAAATATTTGAGAAGGAGCAGATTTTTTTTGTTGGGGGAAATGAAGGATTTTGTTATGTACATTATAGATTTAAGAAAGGTACTAGCTCAGAGACTTACAATGAAGGTGACAGAGTAGATTTTTTATTTATGCCTTCTATTTTTAAAATATATTTTTATTGATTTCAGAGAGGAAGGAAGAGGGAGAGAGAGATAGAAATATCCATGATGAGAGAGAATCATGGATCGGTGCCTCCTGCAAGTCCCCCACTGGGGATCGAGCCCACAACACGTGCATGTGCTCTTGACCGGAATCGAACCTGGGACCTTTCAGTTCGCAGATCGACGATCTATCCGCTGAGCCAAACCAGCTAGGACCAGAGTAGATTTTAAAAAGAAAAAGCTACCGCCCTAACTGGTTTGGCTCAGTGGATAGAACGTTGGCCTGGGTTAAATTCCAGTCAAGGGCACGTATCCAGGTTGCAGGCACATACCTGGTTGCAGGCTCTTCCTTGGCCCAGGCCCTGGTCGGGGTACGTGCAGGAGACAACCAATTGATGTGTTTCTCTCACATTGATATTTCTCTCTGCCTTTCCCTCTCTCTCCCACTCTCTTTAAAAAACAATGGAAAAATATCGTCAGGTGAGAATTAAAAATAAATAAATAAAGTTAGCATCAAAACAAAAAAATAGAAAACAAAAAAATAGAAAAAACACACAAAAAAATAGAAAGAAAAACAAAAAAATAGAAAGAAAAAGCTACTAGCTGCCAAATAGAGATGTTAACTGTAGCTCATGAATGATGTCAGGACTGGAGATACACATTTGAAGATCTTCAGTATAGAGATATTATTTAAAGCCATGGGACTAGATGATTTCATGAGCATTGAGAGTAAAGAATAGAATTGAATACTGAATTTTAAAAAGTCAGAGGAAGAGCCATCAAAAGACCCTGAGAAAGAGCAGTAGTGAGGGGGGAGATTAGCCAGAAGAGTGTGGCATCCTGTAACTAGATGAAGACAGAATTTCAGAAAGGCAAGAGTAATTAGCTGTTGTCATTTGTCGCTGAAAGGTAAGTGTCATTTGCAGACTGAAGATTGACCATTGGGTTTGGCAAGGTTCCATGTCATTGACAAATGCAGTTTTAGTGGAGATATGAAGATAACGGTTTAGTTGGAGTGGGTCAGAGTTTCAGCTGGGCAGTAGATTAATATAACCTGAAAAGCCGTTTACTACAGACATCTAGAAAGGAGAAAGGAAATAGAAACAAAAAATTTTTCAAGTCCATAATCAAGCTTAAGAGAAAGAAAGTGAAATCCTCAAGTGCTAGAGACACCAAGTGGGAACTGAGAATGAGAGTGGCAAGCTGACACTGTGGCTGCCTGTGTGGAGGGTGGAAATTATCATCTTGAGACCTGGTGACCTAAGTTTAAGCCTTCCTTGAACAGAGACCAGAAAAAAATCTGCACACTGCCTGAGGGAGAATCCTGTTTCTCCCGGTTGGCGGTGGATAAGTGGGGGAAAAAGGTTTTGGGACTGCAGATGGACAGAGCCTGAGGGAGAATCCTGTTTCTCCCGGTTGGCTGTGGATAAGTGGGGGGAAAAGGTTTTGGGACTGCAGAGTAAAAAATTTGAATTGTATGCTTAAAAGCAGTGAATTTGATGGTATGAAAATTATATCTCAAAGCTTTTTTTAAAAAAATTATTCTTGGATGGCAATATCATTGGAATACCTTTCAGAAGCAAATACAACACAACCACACTCCCTCAACCCAGTCTGTAAGAGATTGTCAGGAAAAACAATATTGATTAGGATAAATAGAGACTATTAGAGGAGAGCAGATAGGATAGTACCTTGAAAGCATTAAGGGAATAAATTGTCAACGTGGGATTATGTACCTAGCTAAGAGAGAGGGCAAATACAGAGATTTTCAGACAGAGACTGAGAGTTTACAACTCTGGTTCAGAAAACTACTAAGGAAAAAAAAGAAAAAATGAACCCAGAAAGAAGAAACCTTAAAGAGACAGAGAAATAGTAATTAAAGTAGAGACAGCAATTCTTTTGTATTGTTTGGCTAAAAAGAGGCACAAAAGCTTGAGAGGGATGTGAGTTTTTAGGGCAATTTTACTTGATTGGATTTAAAAAACATGACAACTTCATTGACATAATTTACATGTCATGTGAACTTAAAATGTACAATTCAATGGTTTTTACTGTATTCACAGTTATGTGCAACCATCATCAGTCAATTTTAGATCATTTGTCACCTCAAGAAGAAACACCATATCCTTTAGCTAAGTAGCTACCCCTATGTAACTCTTCCTTCAATTTCCCACACCCCCTACTCTAAGCAACGACGTTCATGTGAGTGGAATCATATACTATGTGATATTTTGTAACTGACCTATTTCATTTAGCATAATGATATTTTGTAACTGACTTATTTCATTTAGCATAATGTTTTCAATGTTTATCTATATTGTAGCATGTATCATACCCATTATATATATCCATTTATATATCCATTTAATACCCATTTTGTATATCCATTTATTCCCTGATGGACATTTGGGTTGTTTTCACCATAGTTGGTTATTTTTTGAGATGTTTGTGTGGCTTTGTGCTTTTGGGAATGATCAGAGAAAGAGGGAGACATTGAATGGAAAGTACATTCAAAAGACAAGTTCCAGAATGGAAAAAAGATACTAACACATAAAATAGTATCCAGACTATGTAAAGAACTACTTCTTAATAAGAAAAAGTCAATCCAGTTGAAAAATAATAGACAAAAAACAGAATAGGTATTTTACAAAAGAAGAGATACTAATGGCCAAAGAACATATTAAAAAACCGTTCATTGATGTTTGCCAGATGGGAGGTTGGGAGGATGGGTGAAAAAGGTGAAAGGGATTAAGAAGTACAAATTGCCAGTTATGAAAATAGTCACAGGATGGAAACAACCAAAGTATCCTGGGATAGAGAACTGGATAAAGAAGATGTGGTACATATACACAATGGACTACTCAGCCATAAGCAACAACATGGATGGACCTTGAGAATATTATGCCATTGAAATAGTCAGAAAAAGCTAAGAACCATATGGGATATAAAACTGGAACTTGTGAACTCAACAGCAGTGTGGTTGTTGCCAGAGGGAAGGGGGTCGGGGGTGGAGGTGGTCCTAATATATGGTGACAAGAGATTTGACTAGGTAGTGGGCACACAGTGTAATATACAGATCTTGTAACAGAAACCCACACCTGAAACCTATATGATCATAGTAACCAATGTCACTCCAATAAATTTAATTTAAAAAGAAAAAAAGGTCACAGAAAATAAAGTATGTACAGCATAGGGAATATGGTCAATAATATTGTAATAACTATGTGTGGTACTAGATTTAATCAGGACGATCACTCCTAAATTATATAAATATCTAATCACTGTGTTGTATACCCTGAAACTAATATAATATTGTATGTCAACTCTAATTGAAAAATAAAATAAACACACCACACTGTTCAACTCCATAAATAATGGAGAAAAAAACACCAAAAATAAAAAACAGCACACAAATTAAAAAAGCACAACAGGCCATAGCTGGTTTGGCTCAGTGGATAGAGTGTTGGCCTGCAGAACGAAGGGTCCTGGGTTTGATTCAGGTCAAGGGCACATACCTCAGTTGCAGGCTCCTCCCTGGCCTGGGCACTGGTCAGGAGGCAACCAATCTATGTGTTTCTCTTACATCAATATTTCTCTCTGTCTTTCCCTCTCTCTTCTACTCTCTAAAAATCAATGGAAAAATAGCCTCGGGTGAGGATTAAAAAACAAACAAACAAAAACAACCACAACAGGATTCTCCTATGTATCCATCAGATTGTCAAAATTAAAAAGTCGGACAATACTAAATATTGCTGAGGATATGGGGTAACAGGAACTCTTACCCCCTGGTGTTCAGATGCAAATTAGTGCAACTACTTTGGGAAAATAATTTGGATTTATCTGTTAAAATTGAAGATATGCATACCCTAAATCCAGTAATTTCACTCATAGTTATATGCCTTAGAAAAACTCATGCAGGTAAACAAGTTAATTGTAATGTTTATTCATAGCAACATGCTTTGTAAGATATAAAAATTAGGCCCAGACGGCATGGCTCAGTGGTTGAGCACTGACCTATGAACCAGGAGGTCATGGTTCGATTCCTGGTCAGGGTACATGCCCAGGTTGCAGGCTCAATCCCTGGGGTGGGGTGTGCAGGAGGCAGCTGATTAATGATTCTCTCTCATCATTGATGTTTTTATCTCTCTCCCTCTCCCTGCCTCTCTGAAATCAGTAAAAAATATATATATTTTAAAAATTTGACAAACTCAAATATCCATCTACATTAAAATGCTTAAGTAAATCTTGCGCAGCATGTTTATTTAGTGGAATAACATTTAGTGATGAATACAGCATAGATGAATTTCATAAACATTTGGTTGAACAAAAGAAGAAAAACCCAGAGTATGTATGATGTGATTCTGTTTACAAAAGTTTAAAAATCTAACAAAACTGTTAAAGACAAGGGAATGATTATTAGGAAGTTAGGAAAGTAGTTATCTCTGGGATAAGGAAGAGGGCTATGGCGGAGGAGAGACACAGAGGGCCTTTGGGTTCTAGTATATTCTATTTCTTGACTTAGTTTTGGTTACATGGGTGTTTGAATCATAATTATTCAACAGTACCTATGTCTTTTATGTATTTTTTCTATACGTTATTTTTCACAATTTAAAAGTAAAGTTACTTTGGACTAAGAATCAGATCTGGGTTCTAGTTTTAGCTTGGTCTGCCACTTACTCTTTTTTTTTTTTTTTTTTTTTAAATATATATTTTATTGATTTTTTACAGAGAGGAAGGGAGAGAGAGATAGAGAGTTAGAAACATCGATGAGAGAGAAACATCAACCAGCTGCTTCCTGCACATCTCCCACTGGGGATGTGCCCGCAACCCAGGTACATGCCCTTGACCGGAATCGAACCTGGGACCTTTCAGTCCGCAGACCGAGGCTCTATCCACTGAGCCAAACCGGTTTTGGCCACTTACACTCTTAGTGTCTTAGTTTTTTATCTGCTCTGTCTCCCTCATTATTTTACTGTGAGGATTACATTAAAGCACTTAGAAAGGCTTTATAAGTTGTAAAGCTACATTCAGATACATATACAGATGGTGGTTTATTATTACTAGGCCATGTGACAGAATAACATTGAGTAGTTGATAGTATTATCCATATTAATGGAGGAGGACTGTAGGACATAATTATTCTGACAAGGATTTATGAGCATCTGCCATGGGGCTAACAGTATGTTTGGTGCTATGGAAGACAAAACTGCAAAGCCCCAAAAAAAGAGCTTAAGGAGGTAAGGTTCACTAGCCTAACACTTAGATGATACTACTTGAATAAATGAATGAAAAGTGTTAAGCTATAGGATTAATAGAAGCTGACCAAATATAATAAAGTACCAGTTATTTAGTAGGGAGAAAATAAACAAGAAGGATAAATCAGAATTTCAATATAATTAACTGTTGTGAAGAATTTGATTCATTCTTGAAATCCCAGAAGGGGCTTGTTGTGTATAATAATCTATGTTGTAGATTTCTGTAGTAATAACACCATAAAACACCAGTGCAAGTTGCTAGTTGGTTTGCACTGATATTGGAATAATTTTGTATTTATATTAAAACATTTTAAAATTGATTTTAGAAAGAGAGGAAGGGAGAGAGAGAGAGAAACATTGATCAGTTGTCTCCCATAGGCACCCTGATTGGGGATCAAAACCGCAACCTGGGGATGTGCCTTGACCAGGAATTGAACCCTCAACCCTTCGATGTACAGGACAATGCTCCAACCAACTGAGCCACACTGGCCAGGGCCTGTATTTATATTTTAATGTGCTACCTGATACCATGGGACTATCCGAGTAATGAAGCTTTGCTAAATAGACCCAGCTAGAAGCCTACCTGGTTTATGTCCTGTTTCTCTAATCCTTTTCTGGTGGAGTTTGCACATCTTTATGATTAGTATAGGGTAGACTACAAACTCAGCTGACCTGCTTCTCTGATCTTATATATCTTTCTAACACCCTTCCCAGGATAAATTAATAAATACTTTGGTTTAAAAGTTAAACAATCAAACTTCATTTGTTTGATCCCACATTTATTTTATTTTAAAAAAAATATTTTTATTGATTTCAGAGAGGAAGGGAGAAGGAGAGAGATAGAAACATCAATGATGAGAGAGAATCACCTCTCGGCTGCCTCCTGCACACTCCACACTGAGGATCGAGCCTACAACCTTGGCATGTGCCCTGACCAGAAATCGAATTGAGACCTCCTTGTTCATAGGGTGATGCTCAACCACCGAGCCATGCCGGCTGGGCTGATCCCACATTTATTAAATATCTGTTGTGTTAATACTTCTGTCCACTTTCCTTTTCAGCTCCTTCAGGGCTTCTGATTACAAAGGATTAAGGCAGAGGAAGTGATAATCTAAGGAGCAGAGTAAATAATACTTGACCGGAGGGTGCTTGGCATATGTTTGTGGAGTGAACCTAATGGAAAACAAGATTTGTTATGAATAATCAGAGTGTAAATCATCAGAAATGTAATTTATCTGCAAATATACAAAAGTATGAAGCCATAAAAGAGCCCAGGATGAGATTAAGATACTGTAAAACAATATAGCTTCCTACATGATGTGATGTTCCTGCCAACTGTGAAGGCTGTCCCAGCCCACTAGTCCTTAACTGCCTGCTTTCTCTTCACAGGCTCCCTGGGTCTCAGCCATTTGGGTCAGCCCCATTGGCCCCTGTGGTCAGCCAGCCAGCTGTGCTTCAGCCCTATGGCCCTCCCCCGACAAGTGCACAGGTGACTGCTCAGCTGGCTGGAATGCAGATCAGTGGTTCTGTGAACCCAGCCCCTCCCCCTTCAGGGTTGGGCTATGGTGAGTAGCTGTGACAACAGGAATGTTACTGTTCTCCCTTTTTTTAGAAGCATCAGGCTGTGGGGTATATGTTAATCCCTTTTCTTTCTTGTGTCTCTGAGCTATAGCAGCTGGGACAGGCATTCCTGCCCCTCTTATGTGATTTACTGAACACGGTGGCAGAATGATGGGGGTTCTGATTCTACCTCTTCTACTTCTCAGGCCCACCAACATCACTGGCGTCAGCCTCAGGAAGTTTCCCTAACTCTGGTCTGTATGGCTCCTGTCCTCAAGGCCAGGCTCCTCCCCTTAGCCAGGCCCAGGGTCATTCTGGGGCTCAGGCTCCACAGAGATCTGCCCCACAGCAGGCCTCCAGCTTCACACCCCAAGCTTCAGGGGGTCCTCGGATGCCTTCAATGACTGGTCCACTCCTGCCTGGACAGAGTTTTGGGGGACCCCCAGTGAATCAGCCCAACCATGTGTCCTCACCTCCTCCTCAAGCTCTGCACCCTGGCACCCAGATGGCTGGGCCCCCAGGACCACCACCCCCTATGCACTCCTCCCAGCAGCAAGGCTATCAGCTGCAACAAAATGGTGAGTTTTTCCCAAGGTCTGTTTAGGAGCCAAAGGTTTCTGCTATTCAGATGTTTTTTGTTTGTTTGTTTGCTTTTAGTTTTGCTTGCTAAGTGGTAAACTAGAGGGATAGCTTCAGGGTATTATTACTAGGATGTAGGGGTTATAAGACATTCTTTATTCTCATAGTTCAGACAGTGTGGTCTTTCTCTGAATGGTCATTATTCTGCCTCATAATTCTTCATGTATACGAGTCTAGTCATTTACCTGAGGCCTTAAGAGAGGGGATTTTTAGTTCATCAACCTATGTCCTTGTCTCTCAGGTTCCTTTGGACCAGCCCGGGGCCCTCAGCCCAATTATGGAAGTCCCTACCCAGGAGCACCCGCTTTTGGCAGTCAGCCTGGGCCTCCTCAGTCACTGCCTCCTAAGCGCCTGGATCCTGATGCCATCCCGAGCCCTGTAAGTAGATACTTATGTGGTTCTGGGGAAGGAGTTTGTGGCTGCCAGATAAGTGACTCAACCTAGATGAGATAGTTGCCAGCATTTTCTGATTATTTTCTTGTTCATTCATCTTCTAAGTGTAGAAACTAGATATAATATTTGACTCTCTGAACTGCAGCTTGAAGCTCCAGAAGTCTTTTGTGACACTTTTACTCCATAGCTGGCAGGAAAGAAAGGGAAGACCACAGTGATCTGGCTTGAGTGCTGTGTTCTGTCAATATTTGGACACAGCATGGTAACCTCTGCCCCTTCTGTGGAGTAGTGGCTGTGTCCAGGTCTTGTCCTCTTAGATCTAGTAGGACAGCAGCCTTCTTACTAGGTAGAGCTGGTGGGAATTATCTGGTGTTAGATGTTACAAGAAGGAAAGCCTCACTGTTTTCTCCCTGCTCCGACCTGGACAGTTTTAGGAGAAAGCCTTTAGTACTTTGTTTGCTAGGCTCCTGTGTGGATGGAGAAAGTGATCTACGTTTACAAGGGCAGTTTGGGGAAGCTGCTTCTCCAGAAAGAAGGTGACTCTCACCCTTAGAGCCATCAGAATCCTCAGGCCTCCCTTTCTTACTCAGAATAGAGGCTGGGGACCCCTTTATAGTGCTGTCTGCAACATTTGCTGTCAGTTACCTCACCATGCTTAGCCATTGTCATATTCCATTCTGTTCTCTTCCTTTGGGGAACTACCAGGGCGAGGGACCTTGTTGGCTAGGGGGGACCTGAAAGGACTAAGCAGCCCTTCCTTCCTTTCCCCTCCTTTAGTGAGAAGGGGAGTCTGGTGCATGTGAAGGGAGGCTTCTTTCAGCACAAGAATAGTCCTTAGATGAGGCTTGGAGGGAATATCCCTCTTATTCCTTAGAATTTATCCCATTCAGCCTCTCTTTAAACCCCTGCTTGCCTCTTGTATGTCTTTGTCCTTATTTTTCTACATCATAGTCTAAGCCATTAAAGCCTCTGTGTTGGAACAGAAAGACTTGGAATTTCTGATCTAGAGAGAGCCTGATTTCAGCAGTATGAGCTGGGCTGCAGCTGTTCATGTCTAACTCATCAGGGTTGAGAGAAGTAACATCTGCTTCTTGTTCTTTTGTCTCCTTCCCTGTATTCCCCTGCTGCCTTTATTATTAAAACACTAAAAAGCAACTCAATGAGCTGCCTCCTCAGCAGAAAACCAGGCACAGAATAGACCCTGATGCCATTCCTAGTCCAGTAAGTGCAGGGGGTGGGGGTGTGTGTGTGTGCGTGTCATCCATGTGTTAGTGCCACCCATGCATGCCTGTGACCCATTTTCACCTCATCCACCATGTCCATCCCTCTCCATTCTTTTCCCTTAGTTCTTCTAGACCTCGCTTTTATAAACTAGAAGGATGTGCATGCCTCAGATCACCATGTAATGAAGAAGTAGCAAGCTGTTAGCAGTGCCTTAAGTATGGGTGGTAGAAGCTCAGGCTCTAAGGGCGGGGTCAGGTGGCATGTTAAGCTTTGGTGTTAGTCCTGCTGGTTCCTCCAGGAGCCTGCATGTGGCATTTGATGGAACTGGACAAAGATGAGCAGTAAATCCTTCCCCTTTGGGTTTGAATTGTCTACAGCTTGTTGTGGAGAAACATTTGTGGCTACAAGTTTGGGATACTGGCATTTCTTACAGGGGAAGGGACTACTGTTTTGGGAAAGTGTGAGCCACTTCTCATCTGCTATGGGCTATAGATTCTTATTCTCCCTTTATTTTTCTGGTTTTACCAAACTCATCTTGAAGGTCATCAGCCTGCACAAAGATCTGATTACAGCTTTGCTAATAATTGTGTTTTCCTTTGCTGGGTTGCCAAAATATGGGAGACTGAGGATTGGGCTATAGGAATGGGTACTTAGCCTCTTCTCCCATATTTATACATCGATGCTTACCTGGACACAGGCAGCATCTGCTTCCTCACCTGACCCGATCATTTCTGGCTGTTTAATCCTCTCCTCACCCTGTCCCTTCTCTTTTCATTGAATGTACAGTCACTCCAGGTAGATTCATTTTTACATGGTTACTATTGTCTGTTTTCCTGTTCTGACTCAAAATGTGTTTTGGGGGGAGGGGGAAATGGGGTAGGCTTAATGGGGGAGGGAAGTGAAATCTGATCATGTTTGAAGGTTTCTGATAAGAGCTGGAGCGGTCCTGGAGTTAGGGGAATAAAAGGGTGATTATTACTGATAGAGAGTCTGGGCAATTAATGAAACCCATTCTTGGCATTGGCTGTCCAGCATGTTGTAGAGCAGATTGGCATTATAGCATTTTATATGGTCTCCAGAATGAGAGCAGGCCTGGTGTTCCTTGGCAAATTGTTTCTGTGCTGCAGCTCCAGCCTTTCTTTCTCCTAGCTCTCTGGGGCCTGCTAGTCCCTTTCCTTGTGTCCCCTCACTTATTTCACTTTTCCCTACAGATTCAGGTCATTGAGGATGACAGGAACAACCGGGGTTCAGAGCCATTTGTTACTGGAGTACGAGGCCAGGTTCCACCCTTAGTTACCACCAACTTTCTAGTGAAAGACCAAGGTGAGAAAGGCATTAACTCCTCCCTGAGGAGACTTTTACTCCAAGATTATCAGCTTACAGATGGGCATTTGTCAGTCTTTAATCAAAGACCAGCCCCTCATTGGTCCCTAGCGGGGGGAAAGCCATCCTCAGCTCTAGCATTTGTGGGGGTGATGGGGTGGATCAGCAACGGAGAGCTGGTTAACTGGAGGGATTCTGTGATCTGACTCAGGTTTTCTGCCTCCTTCAGGAAATGCAAGTCCCCGATACATTCGATGCACATCCTATAATATCCCTTGCACATCTGACATGGCTAAGCAGGCTCAGGTGCCCCTGGCAGCTGTCATCAAGCCGCTGGCAAGGCTGCCCCCAGAAGAGGTAAGTCAGGGTATAATGAAAGGGAGGAAGGGAGGAAGAATAAGACTTCTTTCTAGATATGATTCTGGAGATCACAAGGGAAGAAGTCTTGGTTGGGTGGGAGGGGAGAGTATCTTCAATAGCTTTCTATCTCAGGGCTCATGCCTTATGAGGGTGGTAGGGATGACAGCAAAAGCCCAAGAAATTGCTTAATGGGAACAGGGTCCATAGGGGAAACCAACAGTATGAAAAGAGACAGGGCCAACTTATAGGGGAAGAGATAGCTGGATTGAGGAGACAGCTGGATACAGGAGCCTCTGGTCATTTCCACATGATTAGAAGCGCATTATTCTATTTTTTCTTATATGCTATCCTATCATCCCCGGTAGGTTAGGGATATTAGGACAGCATGTAAGAAGAAAAGGTAAATTGGGATCCAGTAGTCCTTCTCTTACCTGGCTTGGGCCCTGATCTGTCACCCTAGCACTTGAAATCAGCATGAAAAGAGAAAGGGCTTGGCCACTGCTCGGCCAGGCCTTGGTAGGACACCCTCATGTTCATGCCTCGCTTACCAAACTTAGGGTGGATTTCTGTATAACTGGAAGCTCAAGGCTCACTTTACATCCTGCTTCTCTGCCTTGCTGTGTTTCTCTTTTTCTCTTCCTGGGTCTCAATGGGGATGCTTGGACACTTGTTTGCTGGTTTTTTATCTGTAGGGTGATATCTTCCTGGGGCATCAATAGGTGTTAAATAAATCCAGGGATGGAGAGGGCATAAGTGTCATAGATACTTGGTTGGGGAAGGAAGCAGGAATCAAGATCTCTAGGGCAAGAGTGAAGGGGACTGAAGATAGGGCCAGACATGAGAATCATAGGTAATTTTGGCTTTCTCCTTTTATGCCTATAGCAGACCCTGGCTTAGCAGGGCCAGTTTCACCATCCCTTTTCTTTCAAGAAGTGACATTCTGGAGATGGGGAGGGACCTATGAAATTTAGACTCTTACGGATATTTACGTGACCAGTACCCTCATCATTTGTCTTCATTCCCCTTCACTGACTCCCTCCCCAGGCAAAATGTCTGAGCCATGGCTTCTCCCTCCAGGTTGTTCTTTCTCAGCCCACTGAAGCTTCCCTGTATGTCTGAGCCCTTCCCCTTTGCTCCTTAGGCTTCACCGTATCTCGTCGACCATGGGGAATCTGGCCCTTTGCGCTGCAATCGCTGCAAAGCATACATGTGCCCTTTCATGCAGTTCGTTGAGGGAGGGAGACGCTTCCAGTGCTGCTTTTGCAGCTGTATCAATGACGGTATGTTCACTGTGGCTGGGACTGGGGGAGGTCTGGATTGCATCTTCAGTGTTTTCTTTCTAGTTAGATAGATGAGGGCCATTATATAGGAACCGGGGAAGTAGGACACATAGGGGGATGTAGGGGAGTAGTGTGAGCTCAGTCAGGGCCAGACTTACTAAGATTGAGAGTGGACCTTTGAATAACACTCTGCCATACTCCCCACAGTTCCCCCCCAGTATTTTCAACATCTGGACCATACCGGCAAACGTGTGGATGCTTATGATCGTCCTGAGCTATCCCTGGGCTCCTATGAATTCTTGGCCACTGTAGATTACTGCAAGGTGAGAGGAGATAACATGGGGAGGAACAGGGGGTGGAGGACAATGAGACAGCTAAGAATTGCTGTGATCATTTCCCTTACCCCTTCTTTGTCCCCTTTAACTTCTCTCTAATCAACTGGCCTGCTTACCAATACCTCCCTCCCTGCAACATTTCTTTCCTTTGCAGAACAATAAGTTCCCCAGCCCTCCTGCCTTCATCTTCATGATTGATGTCTCTTACAATGCCATCAGGAGTGGTCTTGTTAGGCTCCTCTGTGAGGAGCTTAAGTCACTGTTAGACTTTCTACCTAGGTGAGTTAGGGAGCTGAGGTGCTTCCTTTGCATAATGATGTGGGGGGGTGGGGGTGTCTGGGTTGGCAGCAGATGGAGCGTGATGTCATGAAGCTCAGTGGTGGAGAAGGTGACAGGTCTGGGTAACGATATCATCTTCTACAGGGAGGGTGGAGCGGAAGAGTCAGCAATCCGAGTTGGCTTTGTCACCTACAATAAGGTGCTCCACTTCTATAATGTGAAGAGCTCATTGGCCCAGCCACAGATGATGGTTGTATCTGATGTGGCTGACATGTTTGTGCCACTGCTGGATGGCTTCCTGGTCAATGTCAATGAGTCTCGGGCAGTCATCATCAGGTAAGAGCCAGATTGTGGGGGTAAAGTGGGGATGGGTTGGGTACAACTATAGAAAGCCAGAGAGTGAGCAAAGGGGTCAGCAGAAGGACAGGGGCGGTGCTTTAGGAGTTTTCAGAGTCTGGGGGCTCTTCCCAGGTGACTCTTCAGGGAATTGAGGACTTTGGAGTCTGGATATCCATTTTGAATGCCTCCCATTACCTATCCCTTCAGCTTATTGGATCAGATTCCAGAAATGTTTGCAGACACAAGAGAGACAGAGACAGTATTTGCCCCAGTTATCCAGGCTGGGATGGAGGCACTGAAGGTAAGGCTGGCGTCCCCAGCAACCTCCTCTGCCTTGTTTTCCTCTGGCCAGTGTACCCCCTGGGATACAACTCCTGTTTCTTCAGTGATTGAGACTCCAGTGATTCAGCCTGCCTGACATAGCTGGCACTGAAGAAAGGACAAGGGAGGGGATGGATGAATAATAGATGAATAAAGGAAAGAATGAACAAGTAGTCTTCTCTTCTTTCCTAGGCTGCCGAATGTGCAGGGAAGCTGTTTATATTCCACACCTCCCTGCCCATTGCCGAGGCCCCAGGGAAACTGAAGAACAGAGATGACAGGAAGTTGATCAACACAGACAAAGAGAAGGTGCGGGATTGGGAGAAAGGGGGAGAACTTTCCATTATAGAGGAGGGTAGTGACTCTTCCCAATGCAATACAGTATTCTTAATTTTCTTAAGGGGGGCTGGGATTGGATACTCTGCCCTTTCGCATGTGACATCTGTGACTGCCAACCTTCTTCACTACTCCCCATCTTTCTATCCCATCTCATCCCCAAGCCCTGGGTAGATTCTTTTTTTTTTTTTTTTTAAAGAGAACATTCGCCCTAGCCGGTTTGGTTCGGTGGATAGAGCGTCAGCCTGCGGACTGAAGGGTCCCAGGTTCGACTCCGGTCAAGGGCATGTACCTTGGTTGCGGGCACATCCTCAGTAGGGGGTGCAGGAGGCAGCTGATCAATGTTTCTCTCTCATCGATGTTTCTAACTTTCTATCTCTCTCCCTTCCTCTCTGTAAAAAATCAATAAAATATTGCCCTGACCGGTTTGGCTCAGTGGATAGAGCGTCAGCCTGCGGACTCAAGGGTCCCAGGTTCGATTCCGGTCAAGGGCACGTGCCTTGGTTGCGGGCACGTCCCCAGTGGGGGATGTGCAGGAGGCAGCTGATCGATGTTTCTTTCTCATTGATGTTCTAACTCTCTATCCCTCTCCCTTCCTCTCTGTAAAAAAATCAATAAAATATATTTTTTTAAAAAAATCAATAAAATATTTAAAAAAAAAGAGAACATTCCTCTACCATTACAAACTCCTATGAGTAGACTGAATTTACATTTGAATATTCCATATTACATATATGAGATATTTGGAGCTGAGATATTTGAACATTTTCTTCTATTCCTCCCCAGACTCTGTTCCAGCCTCAGACAGGCGCTTACCAGGCCCTGGCCAAAGAGTGTGTGGCCCAAGGTTGCTGTGTAGACCTCTTCCTCTTCCCTAACCAGTATGTTGATGTGGCGACGCTCTCTGTTGTACCCCAGCTCACTGGTGGCTCTGTCTACAAATATACTTGCTTTCAGGTATGGCATGGGACTCTGGGTGGCACGTGGAACAGGACTGGGAGTGTCTGCCTACATGTCCTTAGCTACTGACTCATTAATAGGAATAGTATTAGAGGAGAAGACTGCATAGTGTGAAGAAGAGAGCCATGAGCCCTAGCTGGTGTGGCTCAGTGGATAGAGCGTTGGCCTGCGGACTGAAGGGTCCCAGGTTCGATTCCGGTCAAGGGCACATGCCCAGGTTGCGGGCTCGATCCCCAGTAGGGGGTGCAGGAGGCAGCCAATCAATGATTCTCTCTCATCATTGATGTTCCTGTCTCTCTCTTTCCCTCTCCTTTCCTCTCTGAAATCAATAAAAATATATTTTTTAAAAAAAGAAGAAGAAGAGAGCCATAAGTGTAGTGCTTGGGAGTGTGGGGCTTAGAGTCAGTCCTGGATTGATATTCTGGCCCTACCACTTACTAGCTATGACCTCGGGGAAATTACTTGTCTCTCTGTTTCTTCATATGTAAGGTAGGATTTTAATATTTATTAATTAGGATTTGTCATCAGGATTAAGTAATTATATATAAAGCTTTTGATGTGGTACCTGGCATATAATGTGCTTAAAAGGTGTCATTATCATCATCACCTCCATATCATCCTCTTCTCTGTTATTGTTATTTTGGGTCAGCAGCTTGCAGAGTGGAGGGGATGCAGGGAGATTGTTTGCAGGATGTTATGTGATGTGACTTTGGGCCTGTGGGGCTGCAGGTGGAGAATGACCAGGAGCGGTTCATGAGTGATCTGCGTCGGGATGTAGAGAAGGTCGTTGGCTTTGATGCTGTGATGCGAGTCCGGACGAGCACTGGTCAGTCCTGGTTGAGAAGAGCAGGTGGGGGGGCTAAATCTAGGAGGGAGGCAAGTGGCACCTGTCATACCTTTAGCCCTGACCCTGTCCATGTGGCCTCAGGTATCCGTGCTGTAGATTTCTTTGGGGCTTTCTACATGAGCAACACAACAGATGTGGAGCTGGCTGGACTGGATGGGGAAAAGACGGTGACTGTGGAATTCAAGCATGATGATCGGCTCAATGAAGAGAGTGGAGCCCTCCTGCAGGTGGCAGGCAGCAGGCGGGAGGCAGGGGCTGGGGAGGAAGTCTCAGGTGTCCTTTCACTGGATATAAAAAGGCTGCAGGGAAGAGGGTGAGGGTTGGGTAGAGAGGACTAGAAGAGGCTGGGGAAGGGATGGCTCATGTCTTTCCTCTAGTTTAATAATATAGCAGAGGGGCAGTTTTTCAGAGGGATTGGTGAGGGAAGGGTGTAAGCTCCCTTTTTCTTTCTTCCCCTAGTGTGCCCTGCTCTACACCAGCTGTGCAGGGCAGCGACGACTTCGCATACACAACCTGGCCCTGAACTGCTGCACCCAGCTAGCTGATCTGTATCGAAACTGTGAGACTGACACGCTCATTAACTACATGGCCAAGTTTGGTGAGGATAGCGACAGGGCAGGGTGGGATTTGGGCTGAAAAAGGTGATGGTTAACCCAGGTAGATGTGGGAAGGCACATGTGATGGAGTGGCTGACTAGTGACTGTGCTATTTCTATTTCCCATCCAGCATACCGGGGGGTCCTAAACAGCCCTGTGAAGACTGTTCGTGACACTCTTATCACCCAGTGTGCTCAGATCCTGGCCTGTTACAGAAAGAACTGTGCCAGCCCCTCCTCTGCAGGACAGGTGGGCAAGCATGTTGGTGGAGGAGTTATTGGGACAAATGTTTGCATTTGGGAGGGATTTCTCATGATTATTGACTTTATCTTGATAACCGCCTTCAGCTGATCCTCCCTGAGTGCATGAAGCTACTCCCAGTTTACCTGAACTGTGTGTTGAAGAGTGATGTCCTACAGCCTGGAGCTGAAGTCACTACTGATGACCGTGCCTATGTCCGACAGCTGGTTACCTCCATGGACGTGGCTGAGACCAATGTCTTCTTCTATCCTCGGCTCCTACCTTTGGTGCGACTGAGGGCTGGAGAGTGAGACACTGCACTGAGAAAGGGGCATCATAGAAGGAGGCTGGGAAAGATTAATATCTGTGTCTGACATTAATTTATTTGTTTTTACCTATGTTATGTGATTTAATTTTCACAGAATTACTGAGGGACTTAGCTTTCTGAAATTTTTTTTTGGGGGGGGCAGTAAACGTGTCTCACCTTCTCAGTAACATTTCCCCCCTTTCCTTTTGTCTAGACAAAGTCTCCCATTGAGAGTACCACTGAACCACCAGCAATCCGAGCATCTGAAGAGCGTCTAAGCAATGGGGATATATATTTGCTGGAGAATGGGCTCAACCTTTTCATCTGGGTGGGAGCAGGTGTCCAACAGGGTGTTGTCCAGAGCCTCTTCAGCGTCTCCTCCTTCAGTCAGATCACCAGTGGCTTGGTAAGGGCAGGGCATCAAGGACAATATGGGTGTGGAAATGTACTTTGTGGTAGGAACCAATAAAGTTTTTGTACTAGTCCCGTTAAATAGCAGGGAACACTTGGAGGGCAGGGAAGGTGCTGTCATTCTTCCCAGGCTTCCTCGTTTCAGATGATGCATAAATCTGTGCTGCCCCATATTGACTGGACTCAGAGTACCTTACCATAAGGATTAATGAATTTTGTGTTCCAGGGTATTCTGCCAGTTCTGGATAATCCGCTGTCCAAGAAGGTTCGAGGCCTCATTGATAGCTTAAGGGCACAGAGATCGCGGTACATGAAGGTAACACTGATCTGAACCTTGGATTTTTTACCTGGTCAAGTTCTCACCTTGAAGGGGGGTAGGGAGCGAATGACTAGATAATGGGGTTTCAGGGCATGTTTAATTCTCATTGGCTCTGCCTCATGACGCTGTGTTCTGGCCATAGCTTATCGTGGTGAAGCAGGAGGACAAGCTGGAGATGCTGTTCAAGCACTTCCTGGTGGAAGACAAGAGCCTGAGTGGAGGAGCATCCTATGTGGACTTTCTCTGTCATATGCACAAGGAGATTCGGCAGCTACTGAGCTAGAGCAAGTGGGTAAAGGCATAAGGTCCCAGGCCAGCTTCCAGAAAGTACCCCAAGGCAGCAGGGAAATCAGGACAGTTCCATATCTTATAAGTCATGTAAGCTGACCTCAGTCTCTTTGGGGGGAGGGAGAGGTATAAGGAGACAACTTCTTTCTGGGCTCAAGTATTCCCCCACTCTGTCATGTCCTGCTGATAGAAGGTGCCCCTACCCCTCACTTTGCCCTTCTTTTCCTGCTAATCCGGTTGTAATGAATGTAGTTTCTCAGTTCACTGTATATGATTCGGTTGGGGGATTTGGAGGTACCCAGACCCTGGTGATACCATGTCCCTTTGGACCAACCTCCAAGAAGAGGGAACAGGCAGGAAGGAGTGGGGATCCCAGGGTTACTATGGGGAGGGGGGCGCTAATTCAGCTCAGTGCCATCAACAACTTCCTATATTAGGGATAAAACATACAGATGCACAAGAGCTAGGGTTTAGACCTTAGGTGGTGGAGAGAAAAGTGGTTGGTCCTTCATGGGCCTGGAAGTCAGCAGCCAAGTCAAAATTACTGAGGATGGTTGATTAGCTTTCTCTGCTTCCATGCTTTTGTTCTCTCCTGCAATGATTGGTGATCACTCCGTGGACAGAGGCACGCAGACAGAGGTGAATGAGCCTGGGAACTGAGTTGCAAAGTATATTAACACCTGGGGGAGGTGCCAGCCTACTTTCCAGCTGGAGAGGCCCCAGTACTGGATGGTTCTGTAGGAAGCCTGGTCATCAACTTGCAATACCTCACAGAGCCAGCCCACATCCCACTCTGAGCTCCCACTGGAAACACTGCTTCTCCAAGCTGGGGATTGTTGGGGAGCGAGGCAGAGGTGGCCAGAGCTCTGTACTCTCCTCCCGGGACACCACTCGGGCTCTGGTATTGATAAAGCGGCTGACAGTTATCTTCCAACCCGAACTGGCTGGAGCAGGACAAGGGCTAGGCTTGATGCTGGCCAGGCTTCCCTACTCCCAGCCTGGGATGCCCCTGCTCTGGACTTCTCATTTCTCTTCATTGGTTTATTTTTCAATGCATCTTTAATTTGTAAAGAAATAAAGTAAATTAAGATGTAACCAGCAGCCTCATTTTTACCGGCGACGTATCACTTGCCCTCCAGTCCTTCCTGCTAAGTGGACGGCTGGGAGGAGCTGCGCATGCGCCACGGGCCCCCGCCGCGTAGGGCCCAGTTCCCGGTACGACTCGCCGCGGGGCGGGGTCCGGTGCTGTGTGAGGGGGGCTGGCTGCCAGAGTGGACATGGCGGCCGGCCGCACCCGGGCTGTGCTTGCCGCCCTGGCTGTGCTTACTGTCGGTGCGGCCAGCGGCCCGGGGCCCGGGACAGAAAGGGAGCCCGGTGGGGAGGCGGAGTGGGCGGAGCCGTGGGATGGAGCGGTTTTCCGGACGCCCTCGGCGCTGGGCGCAGTGGGGGTGGCGCGCCGTCCGGAGACCCGGTGGCCCGGGAGAAAGGACGCAGGGGACCTGCCGGTGCTGCTGTGGTGGAGCCCGGGGCTGTTCCCCCACTTCCCCGGCGACTCGGAGCGCATCGAGTGCGCGCGCGGCGCGTGCGTGGCGTCCCGGGACCGCCGGGTGCGGGGGGACTCGCGCACGCGCGCGCTGCTCTTCTACGGCACCGACTTCCGCGCGTCGGAGGCGCCGCTGCCCCGTCTGGCGCACCAGAGCTGGGCGCTGCTGCACGAGGAGTCGCCCCTCAACAACTTCCTGCTGAGCCACGGTCCGGGCATCCGCCTCTTTAACCTGACCGCCACCTTCAGCCGCCACTCGGACTACCCGCTGCCGCTGCAGTGGCTGCCCGGGGCCGCCTACCTGCGCCGCGCGGCGCCTCCGCTCCCGGAGCGTGCGGAGTGGCGCCGCCGCGGCTACGCGCCGCTGCTGTATCTGCAGTCGCACTGTGACGTGCCCGCGGACCGGGACCGCTACGTGCGCGAGCTCATGCGCTACATCCCGGTGGGTGCGGGTGGGGGCGGGCGGGGGCGGGGCCGGGGCGGGGGAGGCGCCGGGCCAGGCCAGAACCCCTGTCCAGGCCGACCTGCCGACCTGCCGTACCCTCTTGACCTGTACTCTGCCCGCGCAGGTGGACTCGTACGGGAAATGCCTGCAGAATCGGGAGCTGCCCACTCCACGGTTACAGGACACAGCCACGGCCACCACCGAGGACCCAGAGCTGCTGGCCTTCTTGTCCCGCTATAAGTTCCATCTGGCTCTCGAGAATGCTATCTGCGACGACTACATGACAGAAAAGCTGTGGCGCCCCATGCACCTCGGTGCGGTGCCTGTGTATCGCGGCTCCCCCTCGGTGAGGGACTGGATGCCCAACAATCACTCCATCATCCTCATCGATGACTTTGAGTCACCGCAGAAGCTGGCAGAGTTTATTGACTTCCTGGACAAGAACGATGAAGAATATATGAAATACCTGGCATACAAACAACCCGGGGGCATCACCAACCAGTTCCTCCTGGACAGTCTGAAGCATCGGGAGTGGGGAGTGAATGACCCTTTATTGCCCAACTATCTCAATGGCTTCGAGTGTTTCGTTTGTGATCATGAGCTGGCGAGGCTGGAGGCCGAGAAAGCCCACGAAGCCGCCCCCGGAGACACCCCTGTCCCTGAACCTCACATTGCCCAGCCCACACACATGGACTGCCCAGTGCCAGCACCGGGCTTTGGCAGTGTGGACGAGATTCCTGAGAGTGACAGGTAAGGTATCTGGGTCCCCTCCAGCCATCAAGTCGGATTATTTACTTACTTGCTTACTGTGGACAATGAATTAGCACGAGGTGCTGAGGGGCTCACTCTGCATTTAAGGTGTCAAGGGTCTAGCTGGGGATATAAGACAAACAGAAAGCTCAGTAAAGATGTAAACTATAATCCAAGGCAACAACATATGAAAATCAGCTGATGGGGACAGCGTTTGCAATAGTAACTCAAAAAAGGTTTCAACCCGAGCAGAGGACCTGTTCAGAGAAGTGATGAGGGAGAGACAGAGTTGGACAGATAAAGGGGGGCCAGGATACACGTAGCCTGAATACCAGGCTCAGAAATTGGACGGTCCTGAAAATCAGTTCAGCTATTTATGGAGCACCTTTTGTATCTATGGTGTGGGCGGGGATGAGGAATACAAAGATGAGTATTTTGAGGGAAGTTTGTAATAGCCCGAGTTCACACCTGTTAACCAGGTGTAATTATTAATAACACCTCCTTGCACTCTTAAAGGTATCCTGATTTGGATGATTCACCCTAGACAGAATTTTATATTCACCCTAGACAGAATAGAGGGAATTCTTTTTTTTTTCTTCTTTTTTTTAGAGGGAATTCTTTAAAAAGATAATAATTGTCAATGGTGGGCAGTGTGGATTAGAAGGGAAGTAAGGAGGCTACTGCGGCAGATGGTAGAATGTGTTAGCATTGGGGAACAAGGTCAGCATGGGAGGTGGAGTGGGAAAATATTGAATCCTCTTGCAGCAAACCACGCCTGTTGGGAGAGAAGCAGTAAAAGATGATTGAACTTGAGAAAGAGAGGTTGCTGGATTGGCCTGCAGAGACCGACTTTGACAGTGGATGGCAGCAGAGGGTTGTTTATATGTGCCACTGGCACAGTTTGGTCCTGGAAATGATGTCCTCCATCAAGTAATTTGAATCTAGTTTATGCTGAACATGATATGATTTACCAGAGGAAAAGTTTAAAACAATGTAAACACTTAATAAATTCAGGATATCTCTTAATCTGGGTCCTGAATGCTGCTGCACCTTCATTTTGATTATTGAGATAAAGGTGCAACGTGAAAGGTAACCATCTAAATAAATAACAACTGCTTTCCTAATCTGGCCCCTGCCTTGCTTGCCTTTTTGAACTCCCTCCACGTTGGGAACCAGGAGCAGGAAAGTTAGGAAGTTTGGCTCATTGATTGGGCTGTGTGATATAATCATGTTTGTGGCTTACCACCTGTCACCTGAACTAGTACTGGATTTACTTCACATTCCTTCCCTTTGGAGCAGAGCCCTGTGCTAGACAGAGACCACTGTATCTGCTTAAGGTTTTGTTGACTCCATAGCTGTGCTGAGGTTCCATAATCCAACCCTCATTTTGATATTTCAGCTGGAAGGAGATGTGGCTGCAAGACTATTGGCAAGGTCTGGACCAGGGGGAAGCTCTCACTGCCATGATCCACAACAATGAGACACAAGAGAGGAAATTTTGGGATTACCTACATGAGATCTTCCTGAAAAGGAACCAAAATCTCTAATTACCCTGCGAGAGCTTTGAACTTGGTAGGTCTAAGGAGATGGAAGTCATTCTACCACAGGACATGCTGCACAAACCCTTAATGAACATTGTCTTATCCTGAATTTAAGGGATTCTAGTTGTACCTACTGATATTTTATCCTAATGATGTATAGCCAGGGTCTCAGACTGTGGTAATAGGGCTTCCCCTCAAGGAGAGATGAAGGCATCCAGTTCTTAGTTTAGTGGAAAACAGAAGCCTGAAACACCCATTTGATTCAAGGTGCAGATCCAACAGAATTTTTAAAGAACTGCTTATTTCTCTAGCCATTTCATCCTCTCAATTATGATTGGAACAACACCTTAGTACTTGGCTACAAATGAGGTAAGATTTCTCATGTGCTATTCCTCAAACCCCTTATTATTTAGTACCTTTTCTAACCTCTTTTCCAGATATTCTGCTTTATGAACTGTTATGTTGGTGGTGAAGCAAAACTCCTGGTGGGTTGTATTCTAGTTCTCTGGAGTTGTATTTTTTTTTATCATTTACCTTGAATTTCATGTTAGTCTTTTTATTTTAAAATTTTTTTCCTTTCCTAGTTTTCCACAATTTCTGATGAAGATATAGCAGCCTTGCCACCATTCCCACATTCATTCTTCTCTGCATTAAATTGGCTATAGATTTAACAGTTTTAACTATAAATAAGTAAATAAGTAAATAAATCCTATATAATAAAGGGGTAATATGCAAATTGGCCCAATGACAGAACGACCGGTTGCTATGATGCACACTGGCCACCAGGGGGCAGACGCTCAATGCATGAGCTATCCACAGGGGGAGTGCTGCTCAGCCACAAACTGGGCTGATGCAGTGCTAAGGATGTCAGACTACGGTTTTGGGGAGCGAGCCTAAGACATCAGTTGGACATCCCTCGAGGGCTCCCAGACTGTGAATCACAGTCCAGGCTGAGGGGACCCCCTCCCTCCCCAGTGCACAAATGTCATGCACTAGGCCTCTAGTATATATAAAATTTTGAAATGTTAAAATAGGCCAATGTGAATCAAAGTGAAGAATTTTATATGTATTTGTTCTTTTCTGTCTAATAAAGTCTTTCCTCTATTTTATTTTTATATATTACAAAAGTCCCATTTCCCCCCAGTCATGAAAATTGTGGAAAAAACAGTCCAGCAGTATAGCTTATATTCTGTAGCACTTTTCATTTTAAGTGGGATGAATATTCTAGCTTCACTCATTCTATTGCTGATATTCTTTTATACAACTTTATAGTATTTCTGAGACCACATTTTGTTGGAGCCCACCCAAGTCCAAGGAGATGAGAGGTGAGGCAAGAGATGTAAGTCACCACAAGTGGCTGGCTAAATAAAAAGCTGTTAGTCAAGCCCTAACCGGTTTGGCTCAGTGGATGGAGCGTCGACCTGCCGACTGAGGGGTCCCAGGTTCGATTCTGGTTGTGGGCACGTCCCCAGTTGGGGGTGTGCAGGAGGCAGCTGATCGATGTTTCTAACTCTCTATCCCTCTCCCTTCCTTTCTGTAAAAAATCAATAAAAAAAAACCCATATATATATATTTTAAAAAGCTGTTAGTCAAGCTCTAGCTAGTTTGGCTCAGTGGATAGAGCATCAGCCCACAGACTGAAGGGTCCCAGGTTCGATTCTGGTCAAGGGCAGGTACTTTGGTTGTAGGCTTGATCCCTGGCCCAGGTCGGGCATGTGCAGGAGGCAACCAATCCATGTTTCTCTCTCACATCGATGTTTCTCTCTGACTCTGTCTCTCCCCCTCCCTTCTACTCTCTCTAAAAATCAGTGGAAAAATATCCTTGCGAGAGGATTAACAAAACAAAATAACAACAACAAAAAAGCTGTGAGTCCAGTTGGGGATACAGCCAAACCTTTCTATTGCTATGATTTGAATAGATAGCTTAATGGGCAGAGAGGTCATTAGCTTTTTCTGGAGCAGAGAAACAGGGAAGAATATCTTGGCCCTTAGAGCTACCCTGGTTGTAAAGTTGTATTAATGAATTATCATCAGAGAAGTTCCATAGCTTATCAATATATCTGGTGGTAAATTAGTATGAATGTATGTATAAATTTTTTTACTACCAGAGTTAATAATACAAATATATGTAGATGCCTCAACAACGAAGGTCCTACACTTAATATTGTAACATCTAAGGATGTGGCTAAGGAAAGCTATTATTTAGGCTGGATTTCACTGTCAGAGTGCTTCTTTTTCATTCTATTCTTTAATAAAAAAAAATACCCTTCGTAATAGCTTGGAAAGTTTGCTTAACCTTTTTGCTCTTTTGCAGAAAAGAAAAAGAGGTAAAGCTAGATCTTCAAGTATACTCATGTCAGCCCTGGCTGGGTAGCTCAGTTGATTAGAGCATCGTCCCAATACACCAAGGTGTGGGTTCAATCCCTGGTCAGGGCACATATAAGAATCAGTCAGTGAATGCATAAATAAATGGAACAACAAATCAATGTTTCTCTCTTTCCTTCCTCTCTCTCCCTCTCCCTTTCTCTCCAAAATCAATAAATTGTAAAGAAATTTTTAAAGATACTTATGTTAAAATTTGATACAGTAGGGATCCACAACTGAAGTCAAATTCAGGACTGATTTCTAAGCTTGCAATTTGTTCAAATACAAATGCTGACTTATAGGGGCAGGTTGGAGGGGGTAAAAAGAAACAAAATAAAAACAACTCTAATGAGACCAAAAAAAGGTGGAATAACAAATTTCTCTCTCATTAATACATACGTTTAAAAAAAGTTTAATCTTCTAGAATTATCCAGTATATTTTATTATATATGGCCAATAAAAAAGTATCTTTTGATGCCCAGCATAACTGATGACATTAAAGAAATTACAGTATATATTATTGTTTTTCCACAATGGGCCACTATTCAGAAAAGTGATCTAGGGTTTTTCCCTAGACAACTGTATATGAAACCTATAACCTACTTAGTACATATTTATTGTTCATATCCAAGCTCCATAGAATTGGCTTCACCCAATTAGATGTCTCTTTAAAAATAAATCATTGGCTTTCATGCTTATGTGAATCCTCTGTGCACACATAAAATTTTGATTTTCCTGCTGTTAAATAATCATTGTTATTTTCCTAATCTCTCCCCATAGTTTAGAAATTGAGTGCTATAAAACGACTATGTAACCATATCTTTCTGCAGCCCATAATTGAATCAATGGCTTTTTGCTAGGCACATGGTCAGACAATACTGAGAGCCTTGTTCAATAAAAGCAATGCACGCTGTAGCGTGGCTCCAAGGACCACATCAGACCACTAGGTAGAAATTAACTGCCTTTCTTGTCTGGTACTTCATTAAAATTCAAAAATAATAATTGTTCCAACTAGTTGGCACTTACTGTACATGAAAAACAAAACGAAATACTAGTACCCAAGTACAAACTAAAATTAGGACTTAAATTTCATTATGGGCAGTAAAAAGAGTAAGTGATCGTAGTTACAGGAGATGTAGAATCATCCTTACCTTTCCTGTCTATTCACAACAGTTCACATTGGCACTCCTTTAGCACTTTTATGTACAAAGTGGGCTAGTTGTGTATGAATTATTGTGGCTGGAGACTCATGCCTGCTTTGTGGTCAGTACTTCCAGACTTTTTTCCTTTATTCCTATTGCCATAAAAAACATTCACAAAAGAGCAGAGTAAACCAGGTGCTACATTTCCATAAGGGAAAGCAGAACCAGAAATAGCCACACGGCACTTATCAACTAAAGGCTTCACTTTCCCTATGGAGAAAGCAAGCAGTGTGAATTTTCTCTGGTTTGGGGCACAGCCTGCTCTATATACAGCAGCAGGCTAGGGTTATTAGCGGTAGACGTTTCTAATAGGAATCAGTTTTATTTATGCTGCTGGAGGGGGTGAAGCATGGGGCTGATACTTTTATTACTACAAGTATTGCTATTTTCTGTTACCTCAGGTTTCCTTTTGTATAATAAATGGCTTATTTTTAAACAGTGTCTTCTGCTTGGTTATATTTCTGTGGTGAGCAAGATAAAGTTGGATATTTCAAACATTTATTCATTTAACAGGTATTTATTGACACTAGGCACTGAGGATTCAGCAATGAACAAAGTAGACAAGGACCCTTCTCTCATGGTGCTTACATTTCAAATGGGTGTTGGTAGTAAGGGGGTAAACAAGCAATAAATGAACAAAATAGTTCAGACTGTGATAGGAGCTATGAAGAAAATAAAACAGGTTGTGGTGATGGGGTGTGAGAAGTCAAGGAAGGCCTCTCTGACCTGAACTGAGACTCACCAGGAAAAAGAACCATTCATGCAGAGATAAATGGAAAGATTACAAACATCTGTGATAAACTATTGTAGCCACTAAATTTACACAGCCAAATTTACACACACTTTGAATAATTATAAAGGCAATGTTTATTAAAATACATTTTGAAAGATCAGACGGAGGCCTAAAACCAGGACTACAGGCTTTATTAGAGGAGAAGCACCTGCCAGGCTGTCTTGCAAAGGGAGGACAGCAGCACGTGCAGGGGTGGGCACGCCTTTTGAGGGGCGGATGGGAAGGGGTGGGGGGCTTAGTGTACTCGGCGCACACTGATTGGTGGCTTACTGCATTGTCCATATAGGACAAGGGCTTAGGGTATTTGGCAGGTGTGGATTGGTGGTCCAATGTATCCTCCATATAAGGTACCTGGTTAGTCACTCAGGTATTTCTGGGCTGCAGGTTACGTCATACTCCGCCCACCAGTTGGGGGAAGGGAGGATCTATCACATTTCATTTTCAAAATTGAGCTATCAACTATTAAAATGTGTATATATTTTGGGGACACCCTGTAGTCACCTTGTGAACTACAAGATTGTTCAAATTATGCTTCCATTACCAGAAACATTTTGGGGGGCTAATTCGTAAATTTCTTGAGAATCCATGGCACATCTTTGGAATGTTTTGTAAACAATTACGTCCCTTAGAACCAAGTTTGATGAAGCTAGACATCACAACCGAAGGGCCGAGTCTATAAACAGGACTGATACACGGTGGTTCAGACTGGAGGGTCCAGGTTCCATTCCAGTCAAGGGCACAGGCCCGGGTTGCGGCTCCATCCCCAATGGGGGGCGTGCGGGAGGCAGCCAATCAATGATTCTCATCATTGATGTTCCTATCCCTCTCCCTTCCTGTCTGAAATCAATACATATTTTTTAAAAAAACAGGAATGATACTACCAAGTATCTTCACAAGGTCGGCAAGAGGATTACAGAAGGTCGTGAATGCCAAAGTGCTTAAACGTCACCCCACCCAATGAGATTACAAATGAGCAAATGATATCTAAGTAGAGCACCTGTTTGTAAATAAATGAGCCGAATTTCTCTGTGCGGCTTTGGAGGTGGTTCTAAAGACAGTCAAAAACCAAGAGTTATCGAAGGCTTATAAAACAGCAAAAACCTTTCCCAAATGACCATCTCCAAGCCTCGTGTTCCGGTATGCTTCCCTCCTCCGGCCCCGCCTGTGTCCATCGCGAATGCAGCCGGTTGGCGCGGTCAATGAGCTCATTGACGGGCCCTTCCCTGGGGTCCTGGCCCAGCGCTGCCAGGAACTGGGAAGGCGTGACCCCGGTTAGCATCGGCGCCCAAAGACCCCCTGACCTGCACCCTGGCCCGGCGACCCGGCCGAGAAAACACACAGAGGCACCCAAACAGGCCCCCCAGCTTGCCGCTCGCCGAGCGCCGAGCTCGTCGACCGCGTAGGGGTCACGCAGGGTCACGGAGGGTCACGCACGGCGCCGCAGAGCCTGCCGGGAGCCGGGCGCACAATGGCGACTCCCAGCCTGCGGGGACGCCTAGCCCGGCTGGGAAACCCGCGGAAGCCCGTCCTGAAGCCCAGCAAGCCCCTCATCCTAGCTAACCAGATCGGGGAGCGGCGCCGGGACAGGGGCGGTGAGCGACCGCAGCCACGGAGGCTCCAGAGCGGAGGCCGAGGGGTGCGGGGGGCGGCTGGATGGGAGGGCTGGGAGGTAAGGGTCTCCTTAGGACTGAGTCTCCCCGCTCCCTCTCCGCTGTGACCCTGCAGAGGCGACCTGTATCACAGAGATGTCGGTGATGATGGCTTGCTGGAAGCAGAATGAGTTCCGCGACGAAGCGTGTAGAAAGGAGATCCAGGACTTCTTCGATTGTGCTTCGAAGGCGGAGGTGACAGAAGGCTCCTGGAGTGCCCTCTCTAGAGGATAATGGGGTGGGGGTGGGGGGAGAGCGGGGGGTACAACTGCCTCTTGCTAGGTGGTAAGAAAGCCCCTCTCATTCTAAAAGGCGAGGAAAGGTTTGGGAGAAATTTCACCCGCGCCAAAGTGGGGAAGGTCAGGTTTGGAAGGCATTGTGATCTTGAGCTTTACCAGATGTAAAAAGAAGTTAAATGTTAGTACTCACAGATTTTTGTGAGTGTCCAATGAAGGAATGAATGGGAAACCAATATGCAAAATTTAAATTGCTGCTCAAATAGACATTCTCTGAAATAGAACGAAAGATGGTGGGCAGATGGCTTGGTTTCCAGCCCAGGCTTAGCTGCTAGCTGGCACGGTAGCTTCAGACCCTGCCGTCATGTGTCGGTCCCGTGTCCCTTTTGTTGAAAGGGGACTGAGAAGATGACACATCTCTCCGGGGTGGTTAATAGCTTCATGTGTTTTGGGGCTTTGTGAGAACCATTGTCCGAGGTCAGAACAGACTTGAGAGCTGTCATTTTTGTTTTTGTTTTGTGTTTTCAGGCAGCCCGAAAGATGAGATCAATCCAGGGAGAGTATGGGAATTTACCTCCCCAGAAAGTGAATATGTTGTTACAGAGGTTTCCTAACAAATCACATCTCAGCTGAAAATGGAGAAGCATTTTCAATGACTGGACTGTCGCTTCTGAGAATATACAGAGGCATTTTAGAGACATTTGCACTGCCATGCTCTATTTGAAGGGTAAAAGGTGGCGAAACACTTTTTTCACCCTTTGGAATTAATGTCTGGGTGGAAGTTATGCTTTATCTTGAAATAAACTCCTCTGAAGAGAACTTGGCTTTTGTTATGGATTAGCTACTCCCTCCATACTTGAATCCTGTATCCTCCCCTCTGGAAGTTCTTTGCTCTCTGATTTGCCTCAGGAACAGGACAAAAACCTTTGTCTTATCCTGCATTTGAATTCCTTTACACCATTTAGTGCCCTTGCCTTTGGATGCAGTAAGGGTGTTGAAGTCTGCCTACAATACAAAGTTTTTTGCCATCATCTGTAAATATTTAGTGACTACCTACTTTGTGCATAACCCCTGCAAGGTATTCCCAGGATATCAGAACTTCACAAACTAGTGACCCAAAGGTACTGTATTTGATTTGGTCCACATAGTTAAACATTTGTTTTTATATTAGCTGATCACATTTTTTAAAGTATCTTTATTGATTTTTTACAGAGAGGAAGGGAGAGGGATAGAGAGTTAGAAACATTGATGAGAGAGAAACATCAATCAGCTGCCTCCTGCACACCCCCCACTGGGGATGTGCCCACAACCAAGGCACATGCCACCAACCGGAATTGAACCCGGGACCCTTCAGTCCACAGGCTGATGCTCTATCCACTGAGCCAAACCAGTTAGGGGTAGCTGATCACATTTTAAAATAGGAAAAATGTGCCATGGCTGGTGTGGCTTAGTTGGTTGGGTGTCCTCCTGTGCACCAAAAGATTCCTGGTCAGGGCACAAGCAGGGGTTGTGGGCTCCATCCCCAGTAAGGGGTACAGGAGGCAGCAATGGATGTTACCTTCTCCCACTGATGTTTCTCTCTTCTCCCTATTCTTTAAAAATATATAAAAATTTAATGTCATAGAAGTAAATATTTTAGCTTTTCTTTAAAAAAAAAGAAAAGATCTGGTAACCCTAGTTTCTCATTACCACATGGCAATAATCAATTATCGTTCATCTCCATTTTCTAGGGACCTGTCTACTAGACTCCTCCAAATGGTGAAACTGTGACTTAATTGGCAGTTACCTTTGTGTGTCACCTGTCTACGTCTCATTAAGTTACCCAGTTGCTGAAAGCATTTTTGTGACACCCCACCCCGATATTAGAAACAACTGTATAGCATTTTATGTATACTCTGCCCTTTCTGTCATAACTGAGTTAACCTTTTCTTTGTACCTTCCAGCATTATTACATGGACAAAAAGATCAGTGGGGTTTTTAAAGCTCCAGTGGGATAATTATTACGATAAAGGAGTCTTGCTTGCCTCCCTGTTCCCCCACAGCTACCTCTTCCTATAGTTCTCATACCAGATAGGTAGAGCACCTAGCAATTGTCTGGTTCTGCCAGCGCAGGCTTTTAGCAATAGGAAGAAGTTCAGTGGTTAGGCACTTTAGACTAGACTTAGGAGTTCTTAACCTAGAGTCAATAGATGCCCAATAAGATTTCTGTGAACATGGACAGGAAAACAATTTTATCTTTAATCACAACTGACATAGCATTTCAGTTAAGAGAGTGGGAAATAAACCACAGTGTCATTAGCAATACCATATGAAATCAATATTTTCAAATCATATAGTTTGTTACAGATACCTCAGTATCATGCTCATCACTAGCTTCAAAATTATGGTAGCTGCTGGATCTTATTTAATGTGCAAATAAATATTACTGTGTTGTTTTATTAGTATTTTGATAACTGTATTTCAATAATTGATTTCCTTTATAATTCTTGTACTTCTATTTTGTGCATTTATAAACAAAGAGGGTGCAGGGGCTTCACCAGGTTGCTAAAGGGTCCGGGGCACACAAAAAGGTTAAGAACCCCTAGACTCAACGGTCCTCTGACAAAAAGTACAACCATTTCCTGAAATCAAACGCCTTCTTTTTCCTGGTGCTTCTACAATTAGAGCCTATAAAGCCTTCTGGAATACAGACTTCTGGACTACAATTCCCAGAAGGCGAAGCGGCCCCAGGGCCCTATCCGGAGTTAGGACAATAACTACCCAATGGTGCTGTGCTGTTTGACAGCCTACGATTCCCGGCGTGCTTGGCGAATGCTTATGCCTTGGGGACATGATGGACGCCGAGTTATTGCTGGGATCTGTAGTCGTTTTGTTTACTTGTAGGGGTTGGCTTCCTTTTGTTGTATCTGTGGGTGGGTTTCAGGAATAAAGCAGGAAATGCAGCAATTAAACACACAGGGCCCGAACATCTGCCCGTGCTCGGTCCGGTCCACGGGCGCGCGAGGGCGGAAGTGGTGGTGGCCGGCGCGGCCGGAAGTTCAGATCAGCTGATGGGGGAGGCGGTGCCGCAGCCACCGAGAGGCCCGGGCTGCCGAGCGCTTCGTCCGGGCCCTGAGTCTCGGAGGCTGGCCGCGATCCCCGTTCGCACCTCGCAGTTGGGCGAGGCCCGGTTCCGTATCCCCTCCAGGCCTGAGATCCTCGCCCGGCACGGCCGCCCTGAGCGCCCCGGCCACCCCCAGCCCCGGCTCGCCCCTCAGGCCCGGGGCCTCCCCTCAGTCCCCGGCCGGAGCCCCAGGCCCCGGATCGGCGGGGGGGGACCCGCCCCCGGGGGTTGCGGGCCCCATGGAGCTGATGTTCGCGGAGTGGGAGGACGGAGAGCGCTTCTCGTTCGAGGATTCCGACCGCTTTGAGGAGGATTCGCTCTGCTCCTTCATCTCCGAGGCCGAGAGCCTCTGCCAGAACTGGCGGGGATGGCGCAAACAGTCGGCGGGGCCGAATTCCCCCACTGGCGGCGGCGGCGGAGGTGGCAGCGGCGGTACCCGAACGCGAGGTGAGGGAGCGCGGGGGAGGGGCGCGGGCCGGCCTCGGGGCCCGGCGGGAGCGCTGTCCCCGCCCGGGAGCTGTCCCGGACCGAGCTGCTCCGAGCGCTGAACGCACTCAGGACTCGCTTCCCTGCTCTTTCTGGGGTGGCTTCTTCACACCAGCTGGCGTGTCCGTGTGTGTGTGTGTGTCCGTGTGTGTGTCCGTGTGTGTGTGTGTGTGTGTGTGAGATTTGGGACGACGGCTGGGAAACCCTGCGTTGGATAGGATTATGAGGACAGGAAGTAGATCTCTTGTCGTTCGTTGGCCTTAGAGGTGGACAGAAAAGAGTGTCCTCCGGGACTTGGGGATCCTCACCCAGCCCAGCCCACGGGGAGCGTGGCGAGGGGTGGATTGTGAGGACGTGGCCATTGGAGGTCACCCCGTTGCAAAGTGCGTCGGGGGCCTCTCGTTGTGGGTGGCGATCCCTGAGCCCCGCGGCGCCAGGATGGGGTGACGCTCGGAAGAAAGCGGAGCCGGACTGGTCCGTGCGAGGCGATGCCGTCGTTGCACAGGTTTCGATCGGACGCTTGGTCCCGGCCTCATTGAACATCTGTCACCAGCCAAGCCCGGGACCTGCATCAGAGCCTTAGATTCCCGTCACCTGGGCCCTGGGGGAGGTGGAGGGTAATTGTCTCCCGAGTCTCCTTGCGAGCACTCCTCCTGCTTTTCACCGAGTTCCTTTCATCCTGGGGTCTTGCGGTGAGTGAACTGGTTGTGCTGGGAAGAATTTTGCCTTAAAGGGGCTGGAGAGAGGAGTGACGGTAAAAGCAGCTCAGGACTCACCACATCCTTTCTCGGCCGCTCTCGTGGCACAGTTTGTGTCCTGGGCCTCCTGGAAGTTGAGGGGTTTGGCTTGTGCTTCTGCTCTGGCTACTGCAGGAGTCCTGTTTTCCAACCGCCCCACAGAGATTTCTGCCCCCCGCTTGGGACAGGGAGACGTGTCCCTGTGTTACTTTGTAGGAGTGGCGGTATTCCACGTCAGTGGGAGAGAGCGTGTGCTCTGTGTGCGCACACACACGCACACACGTGCACACTCAGGTCATAGACAGCATCACTGTGGGTCTTCATGGCTTCTCTGCCTCTTTGACGCTTGCACGTGTGGGTGGCCTGGAGACTTAGAGCTCCCTCACTTTGAAAGAAGTAGGAAGTCCTGGTGGGGAAAATTTTTAACATACTGGTATCTTGAACAGGTTAAAATCTAGGACATCATGTCATTCCCCCACGCTCCTCCTGTGTCCCAGGCTACGCTCAGTTGCTCATTTGCAAAATGAGATTAACGTGGGGTTTTTTGTTTGTTTGTTTGTTTGCTTGTTTGCTTTTTGATTTCAAAGAGAAAGGGAGAGGAAGAGAGAGAAACATCAGTGATGAGAGAGAATCATTGATTGGCTGCCTCCTGCACGCCCCCCACTGGGGACAAGCCCCCAACCCAGGCATGTGCCCTTGACCGGAATAGAACCCAGGACCCTTCAGTCTGCAGGCTGATGCTCTATTCACTAAGCCAAAACGGCTTGGGCATGTGTTGTTGCTTTTTTTAAAAGTCCCTTTCAGCTCTGACCGGTTTGGCTCAGTGGATAGAGCATCGGCCTGCGAACTGAAAGGTCCCGGGTTCGATTCCGGACAAGGGCATGTACCTTGGTTGTGGGCACATCCCAGTGGGGGGTGTGCAAGAGGCAGCTGATTGATGTTTCTCTCTCATCGATGTTTCTAACTCTCTATCCTTCTCCCTTCCTCTCTGTAAAAAATCAATAAAATATATTTAAAAAAAAATAAATCAGCTCCATGATTTCTGATCTTATTTCTAATCTGACTAACAATTTGGTGAGATATGCAGTCTGTTGTATTCCATTGCTGTTTGATGAAATGATGGGAAAACTTGCAGTGGTAACTCCACCCTCCTCCAGGTGACTCCAGTTCGGTGGGAGCCTGCTCTCCCTCGGCCCCAGGGCTTCCATTGTGGGAAGCCAGGGTTCTGGTGCCCCTAAGAAGTGCAGCCTCTCTGGCTTCTGAAGGCCCCTCTGTTTGGGCTCTGGTCTGTCTGCCCTCCTTAAATAGAGGCCTGGAGTCATCTAGAGAAAAAGGGGTAGTACAAAAGCCGTTAGAGAAGAGCATGTCAGAGGAGAGACCTTAACAGTTAATACGAATCTGAAGTGCTGCGTACGTGGGAAATTGTATATGGGAAATTAAACGCGGAAGCTCGTGAAAGGTGTGACTTGCCAGCTTCCTGAAACACACCTGTTTGACCAGGAGTTTCTGGTATATCCCTTGTATCGTCTGTCTAGACCAGCGGTTCTCAACCTGTGGGTCGCGACCCCTTTGGCGGTCGAACGACCCTTTCACGGGGGTCGCCAAAGACCATCCTGCATATCAGATATTTACATGACGATTCATAACAGTAGCAACATTACAGTTATGAAGTAGCAACGAAAATAATTTTATGGTTGGGGGTCACAACATGAGGAACTGTATTGAAAGGGCCAGAAGGTTGAGAACCACTGGTCTAGACCTTAGGTAGCAGGCTGTGGGCTGGGTTGTTAGCTCCCCTTCCCCAGGTGCCGTTGTAAGCGTCAGTGTATCCTGACGGGAGGGCCCTTTGGTTGTCATCCCGCTCTCCCCTGTCCTTCATAGTGAAGGTCGGGCCCAAGATGTGGCACTGGCATTGGTACCAAATGATCATGGCTCTTTATTTCCCCTCACCTCAACCTGTGTTACCAAAGATGGACTGGTGATCCCGTTGGTGGAGCTGTCAGCAAAGCAGGTGGCATTTCATATCCCATTTGAAGTGGTGGAGAAAGTTTACCCCCCGGTGCCTGAGCAGCTGCAGCTCCGGATTGCTTTTTGGAGCTTCCCTGAGAATGAAGAGGATATTCGGTGAGCCTGCAGGACGGGTGGTGGGGAGTGGGGTCCTGATATTTCACAGTGTTCTGGGCTTTCCACCGAACAAAGGAGATATTGTATTTGGAGCTGTAGTTAGAAGACAAGGGGAGGAGGAGTGCCTGGGATTTTTCCCAAGAGGGAGTGATACTGGGGAGAGAGGGCCCAGGGCATTGTGGTCTCGGACAGGGTCTGTAGAGGTTATTTGCTGAGTTGTGGCTATGTCCTCTTCACTCGCAGGCTGTATTCATGCCTGGCCAATGGCAGTGCAGATGAGTTCCAGCGAGGGGACCAGCTGTTCCGCATGAGGGCTGTGAAGGACCCACTGCAGATAGGTAAGAGTCCCATCATGCCCTGCGGCACTCTGATCCTCCCATTCCTGTGTTATGAATTAAGGCATACTGCAAGAAGCTGGAGCAGGTTGTCTGAATAACGGCAGGACTAGCGTTGAGGGCAAAGATATGTCTTGATGGCTCTTCCTGATTGTACCCATGTTTCTCCTCAGGGTTCCACCTGAGTGCTACGGTGGTGCCACCTCAGATGGTCCCTCCCAAAGGGGCCTACAACGTGGCTGTGATGTTTGACCGCTGCCGGGTCACTTCCTGCAGCTGCACCTGTGGCGCTGGGGCCAAATGGTGCACCCATGTGGTGGCACTCTGTCTCTTCCGAATCCACAATGTGAGGCCCTCCCAGTTTATCCTGGCCCTATCCTACGCTCCATCCCCCCTTTCTCTGCTGCATGCCTGGCCACCATGTGAGCCCCCTTGCCTCCCTACTCTGCCTCTCTAGCTCTAGTTCCAGCACCAGCAAGCCTTTTCTCAGATTGTTCTGTTTCTCTATCTGTCCCCTCCAGGCTTCTGCAGTCTGCCTGCGGGCTCCAGTCTCAGAGTCCCTGTCTCGGCTACAGAGGGACCAGCTGCAGAAGTTTGCTCAGTACCTCATCAGTGAACTCCCTCAGCAGGTGGGTGAGGTTGGCACACCCTCCTCCAGCTGGCTCCAGCACTGCATGACTAGCCTTCCTATTAGGCCCAGTCTTCCTTGGGTCACCTAGGCCTGTGTTCCTTTTCCCCTCAGATCCTCCCCACCGCCCAGCGTCTCCTGGATGAACTCCTCTCCTCCCAGTCAACTGCCATCAATACAGTATGTGGAGCCCCAGGTGAGTGTGGTGAGAAGAAAGGACAGTGGGAAGATAGAAAGCTGGTAGTGCAGAGCGCCACTTACTAAAGGCTTGCTGTTGTCAGGCGAATCCAGGCACCTATCTCTAGGTGACTGACTGCCTATCACCCCCAGACCCCACAGCAGGGCCCTCGGCCTCTGACCAGAGTACTTGGTATTTGGATGAATCAACACTTACTGACAACATCAAGAAGACATTGCACAAGTTCTGTGGCCCCTCCCCTGTGGTCTTCAGGTAAATTGGATTTTTCTATTCCTGTGTCTGGTAGAAGGGAAGCATCCCTCAGGCTGTTGACAGATCCTTTGTTCTATTAATTCTTGCACCTCCCATCTTTTATTCCCTGCACTGGTACAGTGCCTGGCACACAGATGTCTCTAATGAATCAATGGATGATGATAGGTTTATATAGTCATGGAGTGGTCTGTTTTTAGCTAGGTAGAGCAGAAGTTATTTTTCTTCCTTTGAGGGGTTGGGAAACTGAGGCAGAGAGAGATTAAGAATTTTTGTCATGGACATCCTTTTTTCTGTAAACTCTGTATTTTGGGTTAGGGACCCTTTTGTGTCAAAGCCTGGTTGCACTTTCATCTGCTTTATTCAGTCCCAAGCACAAGGGGTTGGCTGAGGGGATCCCCTCATCGCAGAGGGGTCCCCGCCACCTCTCGGCTGAGGGGGGAGATAAGGCTCTGCATAAGATGGGTCCAGGTGGGGGCAAAGCCAAGGCACTGGGTGGGGCTGGCAGTGGGGGCAAGGGCTCAGCAGGTGGCAGGAGCAAGCGACGGCTGAGCAGTGAAAACAGCTCCCTGGTCATCACTTTCTGCTCTGCTGCTTTCACAGTGATGTGAACTCCATGTATCTGTCTTCCACGGAGCCTCCAGCCGCTGCTGAATGGGCATGTCTGCTGCGCCCTCTGAGGGGTCGGGAGCCAGAGGGCGTCTGGAACCTGCTTAGCATCGTGCGGGAGATGTTCAAACGGAGGGACAGCAATGCTGCCCCCTTGTTGGAAATCCTCACTGACCAGTGCCTCACCTACGAACAGGTAATTCCCCAGAGCTGGGTAGTTCCATGATGATTCATTTTCTCCTTCTTTTAACCTCATCTCCTCTTGCTGACAGGGACCCTCGGAGGGCTACTCTCTCTTTCTCCGAGCTATTAGGCGCATCTCAGAGCTCTTTTTGTTTCCAGATAACAGGTTGGTGGTACAGTGTGCGCACCTCAGCCTCACACAGCAGCGCCAGTGGGCACACAGGTCGTAGCAATGGGCAGTCAGAGGTGGCAGCCCATGCATGTGCCAGCATGTGTGATGAGATGGTCACACTGTGGAGATTGGCTGTGCTGGACCCTGCACTCAGCCCCCAGCGGTGAGTCTCCTCTTATGCTTACCACAGCCCGGAGACTGGGCCGGCCCCGGACAGACCGAGCCCGTCTCCTTGTACACATTCTTCTAGTGCTAGGGAGTGAGGGTGCTGAGCATTAGCAGTGGTTCTCAACCTTCTGGCCCTTTAAATACAGTTCCTCATGTTGTGACCCAACCCTAAAATTATTTTCGTTGCTACTTCATAACTGTCATGTTGCTACTGTTATGAATCGTAATGTAAATGTCTGACATGCAGGATGGTCTTAGGCGACCCCTGTGAAAGGGTCATTCGACTGCCAAAGGGGTCGCGACCCACAGGTTGAGAACCGCTGGCATTAGGGTTAGTCGACTTATGAATTCTCTTAATGAGAGGCTTTCTTCCTTCCCTCCCGTAATAGCACCCGCCTTCCAAAATCCCTGGGTGTTGGAGTGATGTCTGTAGGTGGGGCTGGCTTCAGAAGTTCTTCCGTGGGTCCTTCCCTATGCCCCTCGGTGTGTACCTCCTCCAACCCTTCATCCCTTCTCAGTGCAGAGTGTAGACCCCAGCAGCCTTGCCCCTTTGTTTGCACAGCCGCCGGGAACTGTGTGCGCAGCTCCGGCAGTGGCAACTGAAGGTGATTGAGAATGTGAAGCGGGGACAGCACAAGAAAACCCTGGAGCGGCTCTTCCCTGGCTTCCGGCCAGCAGTGGAGGCCTGCTACTTCAACTGGGAAGAGGCCTACCCACTTCCCGGTGTCACCTACAGCGGCACTGACCGCAAGCTGGCACTGTGCTGGGCCCGAGCCCTGCCCCCTCGGCCAAGTGCCTCCAGATCTGGGGGCCTGGAGGAACCCCGGGAGCGGCCCCGCCCTCTTCCTGCTGAGCCAGCTGCCCGGCCCAAGGAGCCTGGGGCCAAGCGCAAGGGGTTGGCTGAGGGGATCCCCTCATCACAGAGGGGTCCCCGCCGCCTCTCGGCTGAGGGGGGAGATAAGGCTCTGCATAAGATGGGTCCAGGTGGGGGCAAAGCCAAGACGCTGGGTGGGGCTGGCAATGGGGGCAAGGGCTCAGCAGGTGGCGGGAGCAAGCGACGGCTGAGCAGTGAAGACAGCTCCCTGGAGCCTGATCTGGCTGAGATGAGCCTGGATGACAGTAGCCTGGCCCTGGGTGCAGAAGCCAGCACCTTTGGTGGATTCCCTGAAAGCCCACCACCCTGCCCTTCCTCTGGTGGCTCCCGAGGCCCTTCTGCCTTCCTTCCTGAACCCCCAGATACTTATGAAGAAGATGGTGGCGTGTACTTCTCAGAAGGGCCTGAGGCTCCCACAGCTTCTGCTGGCCCCCCTGGCCTACTACCTGGGGAGGTCTGTACCCGGGACGACCTCCCTTCCACAGATGAGAGTGGCAGTGGGCTCCCCAAAACCAAAGAGGCAGCCCCTACAGTTGGAGAGGAGGATGATGACTACCAGGCGTATTATCTGAATGCCCAAGACGGGGCTGGGGGCGAGGAAGAGAAGGCCGAGGGTGGGGCTGGGGAGGAGCACGACCTGTTTGCCGGACTGAAGCCACTGGAACAGGAGAGCCGCATGGAGGTGAGGAGACTCTGAGGGGTGCCTTAGCCACAGCGGGGGAGGGGCCATCTGGCTCTAGTTGTGAATGTCAGGACCATAGCATGACTTAGAATCCTATAGCAGGTTCCTGTAGGCCTCCCTGCTTATAGTCCATTCTTGACTGATTCCATATTAGTTTTCCTGAAATGTTTGATTGTGTTATTCTGCTGCTTAAAACTCCAGTGGTTTCCCATTGCCCTTAGTTTAAAAAATGAAAGTCCTTGGCATGACGTTTGAGTGTTCACTTGGTCTGATCTTTGCATGTTTCTCCAGCCTCGTCTGTAGTGTGTACTTTAGTCATGTGAACCATTCCTGTAGCTTGCCATGCTCTCTTGCATCTGTGGTTTTGCACAGATTGGCCTTTCTGCAGAGAATGGACTTCCCTCGCCTCACTGGTGGAGCTCCTGTCCCTTCTTTAGGTCTCAGAGATCTCAGAGATCACTTCCTCCAGGAAGTCTCTGAGTCTGTCCCTTTACCCCAAGTCCCAATGCGATATCCTACCTACCTGTATCTCCTTGAGCTTTCCTGGGAGCCAGCTTCACACAGGTTTGTGTGTGTTTCGGTAACCAGGCTGAGTTCCTGTGTTATACCCAGGACCAGCATAGGGCCCCGCATATAACAAGTACTTATGGGGTATTTGCTGCGTGAGTGAGTATGGTGTCCTGCCCTTGGAAGTTGAGGCTTCAACCTGTCTCGTGCCCATGTCCTCTCTCCAGGTATTATTTGCTTGTGCTGAGGCCTTGCATGCGCATGGCTACAGCAATGAGGCCTCCCGCCTCACCGTGGAGCTTGCCCAGGACCTGCTAGCCAACCCACCCGACCTCAAGGTAGAGCCGCCCCCTGCCAAGGTGAGAGAGACCCCCAGCTCCCCCCCTCCCTACTTACCCCTAACTCTCTCCCAGGCCCCACCTCAAGTGAGAGCCGCCGCCTCCCTCCACCAAGGCGAGCCAGACTCATCTGCCTGCCTCCTTGTGTTTCTCTGCTTAGGGCAAGAAGAACAAGGTATCTACCAGCCGTCAGACCTGGGTGGCTACCAACACCCTGACCAAGGCGGCTTTCCTGTTAACAGTGCTAAGTGAGCGCCCAGAGCACCACAACTTGGCCTTTCGAGTCGGCATGTTTGCCTTGGAGCTACAGCGGCCCCCGGCTTCTACCAAGGCCTTGGAGGTCAGAGGTTCTATCTGAGCCTTGTACTCTAATCTCAGAGCCTTACATGTTGATCTCCATTGAGGTGTTAGAGGTCTGATCTCCCTCCTGTGCCCTCAGGTGAAACTGGCATATCAAGAATCTGAGGTAGCTGCTTTGCTCAAGAAGATTCCTTTGGGTCCAAGTGAGATGAGCACCATGCGGTGCCGGGCAGAGGAGCTTCGGGAGGGGACACTCTGTGACTATCGGCCCGTCTTGCCTCTCATGTTGGCCAGTTTCATCTTTGATGTTCTCTGTGCTCCAGGTACGGTGCCTGACTCCACGGCAAGAGGGGAACTCTGAGGCAGGGGCAGCTTTCTCTAAGGAAAAACCCATCTGGCAGCTTCACAGGAGGGTCTGGAATGAGGAGGGTCTTGGGTTCTCTCCCTTTCATTTTTCCCATGATACTTCTGTCTGCCTGACTTACCCCAACTTTCATCCAGTGGTTTCTCCCACGGGTTCCCGGCCCCCAAGTCGCAACTGGAACAATGAGATGCCTGGGGATGAGGAGCTGGGATTTGAGGCAGCAGTTGCTGCCTTGGGTGAGTATGTCAATGTCCTGAGCATGTCTGAGCTAAGCCTGGCCCAGACCTTGAAGGTCATGAGACATGGGCCTTGTTCCAGAGGGCCTCCATGGTAATGGGAAAGCCAGAATGACATGTATGAGCCAAGTAGTGCCTAAAAGACAGATAAGAATTTAGGGTAAAAATGTGTGCTCTGGGTTTTGAGTGTTAAAAGGGCAGTAAAACAAAAATCTAAGGAAAAGCCTCAGGGAGGGGGTAGAATATGGAACGTGGCTTAAAAGATGAGTTAAGCCCTGACCAGTTTGGCTCATTGGATAGAGCGTCGGCCTGTGGACTGGGGGGTCCCAGGTTCGATTCTGGTCAGGGGCATGTGCCTTGGTTGCGGGCACACCCCCGGTGGGGGGTGTTCAGGAGGCAGCTGATTGGTGTTTCTCTCTCATCGATGTTTCTGGCTCTCTATCCCTCTCCCTTCCTCTCTGTATATTTTAAAAAAAAAAAAAAGATGAGTTAAGTTCTAAGTAGGGGAACAAAATATATTAGGGCAATCAAGTCTTCGTGAGAGTGAGGAGCCCAACTTCCCTAAAGTGATGGATATGCTGGGACGTAGAGAGGGCCAAGTTATGAAGGTCTTGAAAAGCAGACCAGATCTTAGCTAGGCTGGGTGTAATAGGCAGTGGGGACCTGGGATAGGGGATGTGGGTTGGACCAGAACTCACCTCACATGCTGCTGCCTGAGGAGCCCTGGCCTGTTTATCTTTGTTGTCTTGGGAGTTATGGTCATTCTCAATTCCTATGAGCCCCTCCATCTCACAGGCATGAAGACAACAGTGAGTGAGGCAGAGCATCCCCTCCTGTGTGAAGGCACACGTCGGGAGAAGGGTGACCTGGCATTGGCACTCATGATCACTTACAAGGATGATCAGTCCAAGCTCAAAAAGGTAAGGGGCTGAGGTACTGGGATTCTGACAGGCAAAGAGAGTAGATTCCACCATTTGTCTCGGGTTTCCAGTAGAATGAAAAGTGATTCTTGAGAAGAGTTTCTGTCCATAGAAGATAAGTGGGGAATCTTGGCAACAACTCATAAAGAATAGGAGAGACCAATGACTCTTACAGGAGTGCTTGGGCAGGAGTGTGGAAAAAGAAAAGAGAGGGCATAAAGTCAGTCATTCATTCACTTGTTTCAATACTTACTGAATATCGGTATACTCAGCCCGGCACTAAGTGTTAAAGAGGATACCAAGATATTTAAGCCAGCCCCTATTTTCAACTGGTGTGCTGCAAGAATTTTTAAAACCTGCAATACCTGACTATTTAGTCAGGGGCACTGATGTCTTTTCCTTTAGATTGTCAAATAAAATAAATGATAAAGCTAACACCAACAATACTGCAAAATTTTGGTTATTAATGGGTGTACTGCAAAGTTTTAGTTACTTATTGGTGTACTGCAAAATTTTGGTTATTAGTTTATGGGTGTCATGAGATGAAAAAGGTTGAAATCGCTGTTCTAGAAGGTTTTCCTAGCATTACAACTGGGAAGTCTTCCTGAGGTGGTAGTATTAAGCTGTTTCCAGGAGATAGGAAAGTAATTGAAGTCTGGAGATAAAGGGCATCCTGTCACCTCTTCTCTATCCTCCAGATCTTAGACAAACTCTTGGACCGAGAGAGCCAGACACATAAGCCACAGACCCTGAGTTCATTCTACTCATCTAGCCGCCCAGCCACAGCCAGCCAGAGGTCTCCTTCCAAGCATGGGGGCCCGTCTGCCCCAGGGGCCCTGCAACCACTGACCTCAGGCTCTGCAGGGTCTGCTCAGCCAGGGAGTGTGGCAGGGGCCGGGCCAGGCCCCACTGAGGGCTTCACAGAGAAGAATGTGCCTGGTGAGGTGGGGGCACTGGGCAGGGAGATGAATGGTATGGAATCATGTTGGGATCCCCTTTCCTGGGTTAATCCCAATGTCCTATTTTTCCCACCTAGAGAGTTCCCCACATTCTCCCTGTGAGAGTCTCCCCTCTGAGGCAGCTTTGACCTCACGGCCAGAAGGGAAGGTTCCCAGCCGCTTGGCGCTTGGCAGTCGTGGAGGCTACAATGGACGCGGCTGGGGCTCCCCAGGGCGGCCTAAGAAGAAGCACACAGGTATGACAGCCCATGGGATGGCGTGGTGGGAAGGATATCCCTGAAGTCTGACTTCTGGAGTTTCTGAGACTGACTTGTCTTTTTGGGGGTTAGGCATGGCCAGCATTGACAGCAGTGCCCCTGAAACAACATCGGATAGCTCCCCTACCTTAAGCCGGAGGCCACTTCGAGGGGGCTGGGCCCCCACCTCTTGGGGTAGAGGACAGGACAGTGACAGCATTAGCAGCTCTTCCTCAGATTCCCTGGGCTCCTCGTCTTCCAGTGGAAGTCGCCGGGCCAGCGCCAGTGGAGGGGCCCGGGCGAAGACAGTTGAAGTTGGCAGGTCAGTGGGAAGAAATACCTATCTTTGATCTGGCTCATCCTCAGAGCCACATTCCTAGTTTAATCCAAATATTGTCCCCCCAGTGTCTTTACCCTGGTCTTTCCCAACCTACCTGGACACCCATTTCAGAGAAACCCCAATCCCCATCCCTACCCCATTGCCCCTTCAGGTACAAGGGCCGCCGTCCTGAGAGTCATGCCCCCCATGTACCCAATCAGCCGTCAGAGGCAGCTGCACACTTCTACTTCGAACTGGCGAAGACGGTGTTGATCAAGGCAGGGGGCAACAGCAGCACTTCCATTTTTACACATCCATCTTCCTCAGGGGGCCACCAGGGTCCTCACCGCAACCTGCACCTTTGCGCCTTTGAGATTGGGCTTTATGCCCTTGGCCTGCACAATTTTGTTTCTCCCAACTGGCTCTCACGTACCTATTCTTCCCACGTTTCCTGGATTACAGGTAAGTCCAATGTTTTGATTTGGGCATGGGAAGGGGATTAATTGATGAAGAGCCTTATCCTTTTGGAGTTACTGATGAATGGTGATAGACACACCATTCCCACTCCCCAGTGGTGCTTATGCTCTGCTTTTCCTCCTTCCCCCAAGGCCAGGCAATGGAGATTGGCAGTGCAGCCCTGACTATACTGGTAGAATGCTGGGATGGGCACCTGACGCCTCCTGAGGTTGCATCCCTGGCTGACAGGGCATCACGGGCACGAGACTCCAATATGGTGAGGGCAGCTGCGGAGCTAGCCCTAAGCTGTCTGCCTCATGCCCATGCATTGAACCCCAATGAGATCCAGAGGGCCCTGGTGCAGTGCAAGGAGCAGGTATTTCTATGGGCTACGTGGGGACCTGTTTTGGAGCATCTGGGCAGGGAGTTTGGGCATGGGGAAAGTTTATAGACCATATCCTGGAATCACAAACTATCCAGTTTGTCCTCTCATGATGACACAACATACTGATGTTTTTTTGCTACCATAACTTTTTACCTTACATCTCTGAGGTTAGGATTGTTCCTATTTTACAAATAAGGAAATAGAGGCTTATAGTTTACATGCCAAGATGATCACTTAGGGAAGGCCTTGGGGACATGATGGGACTTGGAGGGAACAGAGTGGCTAAATTAGTTTGGAACTGGGACTATAACCCGGGTTTTGACTTCTGCTGGTCAACAAATATTTGTTCAGTGTCTTTGTGAAGCTTTCACTGCTCTGACAGACTCTGAGCATTGACCCCGACCTCTAATGCTTCCCTGGGAACCAGCCAACTCTGGGGGAGATGGAATGTTATCCCTGAGTAAAGCCCTTCCCCCTTAACCCTTTGTGCCCCTCCTTTCTAGGATAACCTGATGTTGGAGAAAGCCTGCATGGCGGTGGAAGAGGCGGCTAAGGGTGGGGGCGTATACCCCGAAGTGTTGTTTGAGGTTGCTCACCAGTGGTTCTGGCTATATGAGCAAACAGCAGGTGGCTCATCCACAGCCCGTGAAGGGGCTACAAGCTGTAGTGCCAGTGGGATCAGGGCAGCTGGGGAGGCTGGGCGGGGGCTGCCTGAGGGCAGGGGGGGCCCAGGGACTGAGCCGGTTACAGTGGCGGCAGCAGCAGTGACAGCAGCAGCCACAGTGGTGCCAGTCATTTCAGTGGGGTCCAGTTTATATCCAGGTCCAGGACTGGGGCATGGTCATTCCCCTGGCCTGCACCCCTACACTGCTCTACAGCCCCACCTGCCCTGCAGCCCTCAATACCTCACCCACCCAGCTCACCCCGCCCACCCCATGCCTCATATGCCCCGGCCTGCCGTCTTCCCTGTGCCCAGCTCTGCATACCCACAGGTGAGACCAGTGTTCTCCGGGGCGGGCGGGGTTGGGCATGTGGGAGAATATAAGGTGTTCATGGGGGTTGGCATGGGGTACGCTGGGAGAATAGAGCTGTCCAAGAGTCCTCAGTGAGGTGATGGGTGGGAGTCTGGGGGACCCAGCCCAACTAAAGAAAGAAATGTAGGGATACCCAGTTGTGGGATGAAGGGGGGAAAGTTACATACTAATATAATTTGGTATCTTCTTTCTCTTTTCTTTCTGCCTCTAGGGTGTGCATCCTGCATTCCTGGGGGCTCAGTACCCTTACTCGGTGACTCCCCCCTCACTTGCTGCCACTGCTGTGTCTTTCCCCGTCCCTTCCATGGCACCCATCACAGTACATCCCTATCACACAGAGCCAGGGCTCCCACTGCCCACCAGTGTGGCCTGTGAGTTGTGGGGACAGGGAACAGGTGAATGGAGGGGAGGTACGCTGGGCAGGGGAAGGAGGGAGGGAATTTCCTCGGCCCCTCTTGGGGCTGTTTCTCACGTGGCTCTCATCCCTCAGTGAGCAGTGTCCATCCAGCATCCACGTTTCCAGCCATCCAGGGTGCCTCGTTGCCTGCCCTGACCACACAGCCCAGCCCTCTGGTGAGCGGGGGTTTTCCACCACCCGAGGAAGAGACGCACAGCCAGCCTGTCAACCCACACAGCCTACACCACCTGCATGCTGCCTACCGTGTTGGTGAGGTCCCTTTCTGTACCCCCATGCCAGGGCTCTTCAGTGACAACCCCCTCCTATACCTCTTAATTTGTTTACTGTGGGGTCAGGTACCAGTTTGGGGTAGAGGACGAAGATGCAGCCCCACCATGTGCCCACTCTTTTCTCCCAGGAATGCTGGCACTGGAGATGCTGGGTCGCCGGGCACACAACGATCACCCTAACAACTTCTCCCGCTCCCCCCCCTACACTGATGATGTCAAATGGTTGCTGGGGCTGGCAGCAAAGCTGGGTAACACCTCCCCTCCCCAGGACCATTGTCCGCCCCCACCTGCTTCCCCCACTTTCCTATCCCAGACCTCCTTCCTAGCTCTTGCTCAGAGTTGAGGCCTTGGTCGGGTATGTGTGCGTGCGCGGGGGGCGGGGGGCTACCTCAGCTCTTGGGGTGGAGGGAGGCTCTCTGCCAGGCCAGAGCTGAGATAAAAGTTGGGTCCCTAGGGCAAAGGTGGCCACCCCCGTCTCATGCCCCTCCCCCTGCCCCCCAGGAGTGAACTACGTGCACCAGTTCTGTGTGGGGGCAGCCAAGGGGGTGCTGAGCCCGTTTGTGCTGCAGGAGATCGTCATGGAGACGCTGCAGCGGCTGAGCCCTGCTCATGCCCACAACCACCTGCGTGCCCCGGCCTTCCACCAACTGGTGCAGCGCTGCCAGCAGGCATACATGCAGGTGACAACCCAGGAAGTATGGAGCAGGGTGGAGCACCTCCTGGGCAGGCATGGAACAGATCACTCAGCATGTAAGTGCAGAGGGGGCCTGGTTCTGTGCTTAGTAGCTCATTCTCCACACATCCTCTTCCAGTACATCCACCACCGCTTGATTCACCTGACCCCTGCCGACTACGACGACTTTGTGAATGCGATCCGCAGTGCCCGCAGCGCCTTCTGCCTGACACCCATGGGCATGATGCAGTTCAACGACATCCTGCAGAACCTCAAGCGCAGCAAACAGACCAAGGAGCTGTGGCAGCGGGTCTCACTCGAGATGACCACCTTCTCCCCCTGAGTCTGGCCAACCTAGGGCCCTGTACAGGGAGACAAGCCTGTGGCCATGGAGGCCCCTCACACAGGGGAAGTGAATCTTGGCTGGACAGATCATCCCCACCCAGTTCCCTCGTAGCCCAGACTGGCAGCTGCTCTTGGGCTATAGCTTGGGGCCAAGATGTCTCAGACCTTAGAAGCCTAGGGTTGGGGGAAACAGCCCAGTCTGGGAGGGGGCGTTGGGTGGCCTCTGGTATTTATTTGGCATTTATAAATATATAAACTCCTTTTTTACTCTAGTCTGCCTGGGTCTTTCTCTTCTTTCCCTTGATGAGCAGATGAACCTTGAACTGTAGTGGGGAAAAGTCTGAAACTTGCTTTATTCTAGGTTTCTCCCACTCCAGTGAGGTAGACAAAACAGAAAAATAAGGATGTTTATTAAGGACATTTCTAGCCCACAGCTAGGGCTCATACTCAGCTCTATGAGCCACTGTCGGACCTCATCCCCATTCAATGTGAATGACATTAGGGAGGCCGGGCCACAGGTAGATCCCATTAATCCCACAGTAAGGGGTCCCTCCCACAGCCAGGTAGCCAGGTATAGCTATACTGGGGGGGGATGAAGAGGGTAATCTTTTGATTAAAACATTCCTCTATACCCTGCCTCTAATTCCTTACCTTCTAAGACCATGGGTCAAAGGTGGCTAGTACCATAATGTGGGATTATCAAGGGAAGCCCCTCTATCAGACCCCAGAACTATGGGAAAGGGATGCCCTTCCCTTCTCAGCCATCCCAGGACTGGGGGCCACTGAGGTAGAAGGGGAAGGGGCCAACTCAAATCCCCGGTTATGGGCCCTTCTCTGGGCTTGCCCCTTAGGGAAACGGGCTCTTTTTGCTGGTACAGAGGCAGTGACGTTAACCCAGACTGGAATGCTGCAGTTCTTCCTGAAGCCACGAGGGCACTGGCTGTCCAAGCCGGCTCAGGAGCTTCGACAGCTCCAAATTGTGGTTCCGAAAAAAATCCGTAAGGAAAAGTCGGGACTGGGGAGGAAAATGAAGGCATAAACAGTAAGGACATAGAATCAGATCTTAGTGGTGTAGAGGGAAAACCTGTCCCAGAATTTACTTACTTCACTGTCCATTTCTGGGTACCTCCGACCTTTGCTCTTGCCTAGACAGCGAATCTTACCACCTTCAAGTCCCTGGCACCAGAATCCCTTACCTTCATCAAACCTGCTCAACAGGAAGAGGCCATTAGTGGGCAGGAGAAAAAAGAAATCCAAGCCCCATAAATTTATACTACTTCTCCCTGCCCACAGGGACACGTCTTTCCTTGAGAGACAGGGTAAATTCATGTCTCTTCCAAACAGACATGGCCAACCTGCTTCCCCATTTCCTCCCTAGTCCTCTCCTGGATCATGGTCTCCCACCTGAGCGTCTGTGTGTAGTTCTGAAAGGGTGTGACACCCAGGAACTTTTGGATGTTTTCCATTGAAGCAGCCGGGTTGGTACGCAGCTCTTCTCCATCCACAATCAGCAACTAGGGACAGGGATGTGGTTACTGCTGTATTTCTATGAAGTCTCTGGGCTAAAGGGAAAAGGGGGGGGACCCCCAATGAGATCTATTGGGGGACTGTACCTGTCCAGAGGGGTAGTAAGTCAGCCAGCGTTGTAGATGGGTAGAATAGTAGCCAGGGACAAGACAGCGGTTTTGCAAGGAGCGAAGTGCCAGAGGGGCCTGGGAGGAGGCTGAAATCACCTGGTAGAAGGTATAGTTCAGAGCAGCTGGGTCTCCATGTGCTCGCTGGTGCTGAAGGACAGGAATAGGCAGAGAAGGGATTGGTGATTTAACAGAATTACCTGCCATACTCTTGGTCTGGGGAACAGATAGCATAGGCACCCCACCCCAAGGCACTAGTTTAATTTCCCTACCCTTACTCCTGTCTCTCTAGCAGTCACCACAGCTCCATCCTCAAACCTAATGTGTGCCTAGCTTCAGGCTCACCTGGTACCAGGAGTAGGCCCTGTCAGCAGGGTTAGTGAGCACAGTGATGATCTTGGCTCGTGGTAGGAGGGCAGCCCCCCGCCGTGGTACAACTTCTGAGTCAAAGTAGGTGGCACTTTTTTCAAATAGGAAGTCAGTGCTAGCATTGGAAGGAACAGGAAAGAAGTCCATGTACCTAGGAAGTAGCGGAGAAAAGAGGCAGAATGAAAAGCCAGATGTCTGTGCAGTGGAAGCTGGAACAGGGTATTTTGGGGGAAGGGAGTGTTCCTCTGAGAAGTATTCCAAGGGGTCCCACTCTCACCAGTCAATGCCCTTATGGTAATTAGGGCCACTGAAGAACTGAATCTCCTCAAAGGTGCTGGGGCTAGGGAAACTGCTGGTCACAGCTGGGTGCAGGCTCAGGAAGAAGTGAACAGCTGTGGTCCCTAAACAGGAGAGAGTCCAGGCCATTGTGGGAGAGAAGCCAGCTCAACAATATGAGCTTAAAGAAGGTGAGAAAATAACCACTCTGGGTAATAAAATCCTCTAGAGCCAAACTAGAAAGAGAGAAGGAACATCTGAGAGAGGCCCAGGGAAGGGTTAAAATAGTGGTGCTCAGCCTTGACTGCATCTGAATCACTTTGATCTTTTAAAACAAAACTCCACAGATGATTCTGATAAACAACTGAGGTTAATAATCACTGTCTCAAGAGGCTGGATTAATGGGGGACAGGTATGAGAAGGGAGTTCCTTGGCCAAAGAATCCTTTAAGTTTAAGGCAAGGCAAGAGAAATTGGTAAGAATGACTCACCTGTCTTCTGGGGTCCCACAATGAGGAACTTGGGGAGCCGATCACAGGTTTTCTCCTTGGACCAGATATCTTTGTGCCTCTTGTCGTCACAGGGATTCTGAAGGTGAGGCCAGGAGTCAGATGAGGCCTAATCTTTTCTTCAACCCCCACCTCCATCATGTCTCTGGTCAGCCTGTTCCACCCATACCTGCCAAAGGGGGCTTCGCTCTTGAGGGAAGAGTTCAAAGTACTTTTGTGCAAGAGGGACAGGAGGAAGGGTCTGTAGGCGCAGCCGGGTCCAGCACTGGAGAAAGCGCACCAGGCTCTCAAAGGTGTACAGGCCCAGTCGATCATTTCCATAATTGGACAGATGGGTCATAAATATGCTGATCTGCAAGGGGATGCCTGCATGTCAGAGTTGGAGAGCCTACTACCCACCTCAGAATCAGGCGTGGTGAGCAAAGGTCCAACCTGCAAACACTCTGACTCTCCAATCTTCCAGCCCCTCCTCTTGGCACCTTACCGGATTGAGCAGTACTGTCAGAAAGAGCTCTCCGCCTCGGATGCTCCGGTCTAGTTCACGAGAGCCTCCGGGATACTCATTATAGAAGATTGTGTGAGTGAAGAGGCCACATGTCTGCCGTGGCAGCACCTGGAAGGAAAAGAAATAGGGAGAGATGAGATTTGAAAGGTAAAATGAGGAGTAAAGTACTAAGCACTCAGCCTGAAGTTACAGCGATAAAGCTCTTGTCACGTACTTTAAGAATTTTCACCCTTCTACCCACTTTTATATGGATAAACTGGACTGGCAGTTAACAGGACATAGATCAATGCAGGTTGGAGGTTGTCAAAACGTGGGAGTTCAATTCAAGTTTGTATTGGGAGTCCCTCACCATAATGCCATTGTGAATGAAGCCACGGCGGTAGCGGGCAGGGCGGAGATGAGGATACTCCTCAGTGCTGGTCACCTGGATGCCCCACACAGATTTCCAGGCCTCATAGAGCTGCGTGTGGACGGGGTACACACCCGAGTGGTGGGGGGCCACAGCATACCCCAGATCCGTGGGAATCCCATGCTCCTGGGAATGGCATAGACTCTCACCAGGACCTGGTGAGGTTTAGGGAGTAGAGGGTAAAGAGGGTGGGGATGCCTACACAGAAAGAAAAATGGAAAGGGTAGGGAGAGGGTACCCCATGAGGGGAAGGTTGAAAAGGAAGCATTATCTCTGGAAAAAAGTTGGGTAAGAGATCCAAGGGTCTCACCACAGCAAACTGTTTGTTGAGCCTCATTTGGTCGGCCAGCACGGAGCGATTGTGGAACAGATGCGGCTGCATGTGGCTCCACATGTGGGGGAACCACCAGAACTCTCTGCGGTGCTTCAGCAGCATGTCATCCCCTGCGTCCTCCTCCTCTGTCCCTGTGACCACACACTGACCACTGAACACAGTCAATTAGCCCCTCTGCCCTCCTCTGTTCTGTAGCACTGACCACCTTCCGTCCTTGGGACATGTGCCCATTTAAGGCTGCCTGCTTGCCTACCTGCCAACTTGCCCTCGTCACCCATGCTAACCTGAATTCACACCCACCGCTAGCTCCTCACATCATTCGGACCCCAAGTCTTGCCCCAAATTTGACCCCTTTTCTACAACTTGTGTCTACCCAGGAAGGTGGGACAGCGAATAGACAGATCAAACTAAGACTGACATGCTGAAGGAACAAGGGAATAAGCTCACCAGTATGATAGAACTTGCCCGAGAAGCCCAAGTTGAAGGTGAAGTTGGGGACTAAGGTCCTGAGTTTGTTCTGGGTGGTCAACAGAGCCTGGGAAGAGTAGCAGGGACAGGAGAAATCAGGAGACAGCAAACAGAAGAAAAATGAGTAGTGTTCTTCCTACCTGGAAAGGGTAGGGAGCGTACTTATGGCAAGCTCAGAATCAAGGGAGTCTGACAGGTCAGAGCTTGAGACAACTTGTAAGGAAAAAGACTGACCTCAACATCAGCCACCTTCATGCGGGTCCCTTCCTTGCCCACAAAGATGTCATCAATGTCTACCAAGATGTAGCGGTCAAGGTCCAGGCAGAGCCGCTTGCCAGTGAGATATGCAACAGCATCAACAAAAACAAGTTTGTGGAGCCAGAAGGAAAGGCCATGGCCAAAGAGCACCCGCTGGATGCCATCATGAAGTCCTAGATCTTGTACCACAGTGGGAAGCCGCGCCCGGCGAGGCACTGGTCCTGGCACAGGAGGCTCAGCTGACTGAAGGCTGGCAAGAAGCACTGGTTCATATGTGCTATGATTGGATTGAAAGATGGTCCAGTCATCACCAGGCAATGGCCCAGGCTCCAGGCGGCTGGGGCGTGTGAGATGCAGTAGCGGGGCAGAAGGATTCACTTGGTAGTCCCGGAGCCCCAGGTTTGAGTATAGAAAAAGGGGAAAGCCCTTGAGCTGGGCACTCACTAGGCTATGCTCATGGGCTCGGAAAAAGCCAATGATGCCCACACCATACTCCACACAGTACCGATCTAGCCGTTCCCGACTCCAGGCATCCAGATTGACATACTTGAGCAGGTTCTCATAAATGATCAAGACAAAGCGGCCACGACTATGATCAGTTAGTGTGGGCATGTCCCCTCGGCCAGGGGCCAGCTCAGTGCTATAACGAAAACGGCTGGACTCCAAGATGGCCACAATCTCCTGCCCCAGCTGTGAGTATGCACTCTCCACAAACACAAGGACCACAGGCTCAGTTCGAACTGTCTCTGGAGGCCTGGGAGGCCGAGGTGGGACTGGAGGCCGTACAGGGCCAGGGCCAGCTACCCCACCACTGCTGCAGTCTCCCAAGGGCAGGGGCAAGGGTTCCTTGGCCCTGGGGCTGGTGGATACGTAGTAAGCCAGGAAGCCCATGGAGCCCAGACTGAAAGCCATTAGCAACAGTATGAGGCGATGCAGTTCCAGCTGTCGAGCTGGGCGTACCACCTTCCACAGCTTGAGCATGGCGGGGGAGGGGAGGCAGGGGTGGGACTACCTCTTGGAAGGGAGGTAGGAATTGTACAGGTTAGGGCTCTCCTGGGAGGGTGGAAGGATGGAAGGATAGGAAAACAGGGGAAAAGGATTCCCTCAGGGTCAGTTCCCTGAAGAGGTGGAGACAAGTTCTCTTAGTGCAGGGTGGGGAGGGAGAAGGGGCAACAGGGGGCAACTGGACAGAGTCCACGATGTCAGGTCACCATGGCCCCCTGGCCCATGGCTTCAGGATGCACAACTAGGCAGGCTCCACCCTTGGTCCCACTTGAGCTCCTCACATCAGAGGTCAGCAAAGTTCCCGATTTCTGCCCTTCCTATCTGCAAGACAGAGAAATCGGTGGATTATTTCTTCCTTGAAACTGAGTCATTAATCCATTACCCTCTTCACCCATCTCTCTTACCTTCTGCTCACAGGATGATTTGTTCAAAACAAACAAACAAACAAAAAAACACACAAAAAACTCCTGTAGAACAACAACACAATCTGAGTCTCATACCTTAGCTTCAGAGGTTGATTCCCTTCTTAGACTACCATCTAAATTCTCCTCCCTGAGCTAAGCTCAGAGCTGGAGCAGTATATTCAAGGCCAAACAGCCCAGGAAGCTGAGCTCTGAAAGGAGTTCCCAGCCCATGACCAAGCAGTTGGCCAGCCGGCAGGAGCTCTGGTCTTGTGAGAAAGGGACAGAAAGCCCCACAAGTCCCGTGCTCCAACGGAATATCAGATAAGGAAACTCATGAGTCTGTTAATCTTCTTCATCAATCAAACTCAACATCACAGGCCAACAGCACTAACAGACTTAGTCAGGTGGACACTATTCAAGAGGAAAGAGAAATGGTGCTAGCTAACCATTCTATTCGCCCCCAAAACCAGAAATTGGGGACTCCCTTTTCCATTGCTTACAAAATATTACTCATCCTCTGCCTTTCACCCCAGAGCGGCGACATCCCTGGGAAAACCTGAAGGCTGAGTCCGAGTCTCTCTCCCCACCCCTCCCAGTTCTCCCTCCTCAGTCAGCCTCGGTGGAACTCTATCCCTGTCCATGAACAGCTCAGAAGCAAGTCCTCAGCTAGCCTGGGGACAGGAGGGACTGAGTCCTGTTATAAAAACGGAGAAAACTGAGTGGGACTGGATGCCAGAGAGAAATACTAGTAAGTCCCATCCAACCAATGGGAGAGAGGAGGAGTAGGTCAGTGTGATGGGCAAACAGTTTGAAGGAGACCTAGTTTTGGAGATTTTTTTCTGAAATAGATGGACTGCTTCTAGTTAGTAGCTCTATTGTTGTTCTCCCCGTCTTCGCTGCTCCTAGGGAGGCCAGGGGCTGGCAATTCCTCTCCACCCCCCACCCCCAGGCACACCCATCTCGGGGAAGATGAGGCAGAGACAGGGTCTTTCGGAACCGGAACTGAGAGAGATGGTTTTGGAACAGTTTCCGCCTTAGCCCGGGTAAAGCGAGCCGACATGAAAGGACAACTGGGAGAGGATCAAAAGGTGATGGGAAGGTGTGAATTCTGAGAATTAGAGGGCACTCTTTGGAGAAAATACAGCAGCGAGAAGAAACCATTACAGGAAGTGGACACTGAGGATGGATTACGTACAATAGTTAACATTTACTGAGAGCTTGATCTTTGCCAGACAGCCTTCTCAGAAGTGGTTCTCAACCTTCTGGCCCTTTCAATACAGTTCCTCATGTTGTGACCCAACCCTAAAATTATTTTCGTTGCTACTTCATAACTGTAATGTTGCTACTGTTATGAATCGTCATGTAAGTATCTGATATGCAGGATGGTCTTAGGCGACCCCTGTGAAAGGGTCGTTCGACTGCCAAAGGGGTTGAGAACCGCTGTCAGGGCTTCCCATCTACTTCCTGCTCACGCCGGCCCTGAGGCAGGTGAGAGGTAGCTACTGTCACCCCCGTTGTACATGCACGTGCCTGGAGGTTCAGAGAAGCTGGGTAACTTGCCCCGCATCACACAGCGCCGTCGGTGGAGACCTGGGAGTCGCAGTCAGGCCTGTCGAGCGCCATGGCCCCGTGCGCTTACCCACTGCATTTCAGCTTCAGACCTGGAAGAAGCGGCGACATGTAGGGGAGGGGACCTGGGGGGGCGGCTGGGGTCGGGGCGCTGCCTGCGGAAGGAGGGGCGCGGGGCCAGGGCGGTGCTGCGTGTGTGCAGCGGTTGGAGATTCTCGGGGAGACGGAAGGGTCATCGGCCGGGGCTGAGGGCCACCGTGACGGGCCCGGGGGGGCGGGGTGCGGGCGCCGAGGGAGGAGGCCCCGAGTGGCGACGCGGGTCGCGGATGGAGG
>NW_005871117.1:3550221-3574601 GCF_000147115.1 Myotis lucifugus | reverse complement strand
GCCGGCCACTGAGGCGGGGGGCGGGGCCGGGGGCGGGGAAAGGCCTTGGCCCAACACCTAAGGGCCCCAATGCCCCCTCCCCATCCCAAACTCGCCTGGGCAGCCGGGTGAACTGTAAGGAGGTGGATGAGTTTATGAAGTTTTATTCCAAAATGGGCCCAAAGGGAGTGAGTGGAAACCTTGTAACCCAGGCTGCTAAAATCTAAGCCTCTGGCCATACATCTCCACCAGCAGTAACACAATGGACGGTTTAAAGGTTATTTTATTAAATATCTTCAGTTCAAGGTTTCATTGTAACAAAGCTATGAAGGGTCTACCAACATTCAGAACAAACACTAACTATTTTTAAATTATTTCTATGTCATGCAAAAATTCTGCATCAAATGCCTTCCATTTCCTGTTTAAAAGGTGATTTTTTTTTTTAATAGTCTATTGTCTATAGATGCTGACATTAGCCCCAGAGAGGAGTAAGAATGCTAAGAAGTGGAGCTGGAGCAGCCACATGAAGCTATGGGTCTTAATGAACTCTAAGACCATTTGTCTTCAAGCCAGCAAAACCAAACCCCGTGGTGAAGGTGTCTGCGTGCTGGTACTGCAGGCTGCAGGGCGGCAAAGGGCTCAGGCCAGGGGCTGGGGCATGCATGAGGTGCTCAGAGGAGCCTGGCTACATCCAAGCACCAGCACCTGTGGGTTTGCTCTCTTCTCAGCTGGCTCCAAGGTCCATCTGTAGCTTTGCCTCCTGAAGGTAGTCCAGGCAGCTGGGGTCTACCCACTTTCCCCCCAACAGTGCAAATAATTGCGCAGACCAGTTTGCACAGTTGTTTCGGGGACACCAATGCCATGACCAGTTGCTCCCCCATTGTCTTCTCTATCTGCTTAGAGTATAGATCTTCCCCTCCTGGACTGGAACTCCTTGAGCACAGGAGGGACAATGAATGTAGGTAGGAGTCTTGGTTCTGAACACCTCTTTGGGGTACATGCAGTTGTTGTTGGTGGGGGTGATGCCCATGCAGATTGTCCAGCAGTTAAGTCTATACTTCAGTTGGTCAGTAAAGAGACCTCTTTAAGAGGACGCCTCTTCTTCTTGCCAAAGCCGTCGGGTCAATCTCAAAGACAGGAAAAGAGATGGACGTGCAGCAAGGGAATAGGAAGAAGGGAGGCAGCCCTCAGGGCAGCCTGAATGCATAGAGACAACCATCGACTCAATCCCGCTGCCTCACTCCTCCCATCCCACAGGGGCACTTGGCAGAGGGCCCAGGCCCAGATGAGGGTCAGCACGGGGACCACCGCCAGGAAAAGGCAAGACAGAAACAAAACTGCCAAAGGCAGCAAAGGGAGCCCTGACGAGGGTCCAGCTCTCTCCTTGCTCATTTGTAAGAAAACAAAGACGGAGCAAAGCGCAACCCTTCCCCCTTTCCCACTGCAGGGACTGGGCCTCAATAGCAGGGCCCGCATGCACTGCGCATCCTATAGAAATGGATGAGTCGGTGAGGACATGTCAGGCTAACACGAAGTTTCTCGTCGGCTTCATAGCGGACACACTTCTGCAGCACCAATTCTCTTCTCTTCTACGCTGAGTGGAATAGGACAGCAACATCCGGGCCCTTAGTCCTGAGGCCACTGCGTCTCAGCTGCCTCCGCTGCAGGCTGGGAGCTGTGCACTCTCTCCCAAGTAGGTCTGATGGCCACAGTGTTCTCATCAGCCTCGTTCTAGGTGCCTACGCAAATTCTGAAGAAGTCCATTCCTAGACCTGGGGCGGGCAGGCCACCTCAGGGGCTGCGATCACATCACGGCCCCCAAAGTTTTGTCAGAGTTCTTGCCTGGTCTCCTAAGTCCATGGAGGCCAGAGGCCAACCTCACCTCTTCAGGGCTGGTGAGTGAGCCCGCTGCTCATGCCAGGATGGGCATTACACAAACTCCTGCCTTCTTGCCAGCCCAGGGGCTACTGATGGTTTTAAAACGCATCATGGTATGGATTCCATTTTTTTTTTAAACAATCTTTTTTTTCTTTTTTTCCCCTTAAATGTAAAAAACACCTCAGTACAGCAGAGACAGACACGAAGGGCGGGCGGGAGGGCTGCATGCAGGGGCGTGCATTGGCTGCTGCCGCTTTGTAATTTAATTGTTTTAAACCTCAAACGAACAGGACTGCCGCTGTCACTCAGGCCCTCCAGAGCCACTGGTTGCAAAGGTTTGACCTCCAGCTGGGATCTCCTAATGCCCCTGTCAAACAGGATAGACATAGTAACAGAACAGAAGACAGTAAACACACAGATGAGTTCCGGGAACTTACACTACACACGTGGCCAAGTCTGCCTGAGGAGGTGGAGGCTGGGGGAGAAGCTAGTATTGAAATATAACATCGCCTCCCATTTGCTGAGCACTGACTAAATGCTTTACTCATTAAGCCTCTTATTTCATTCTCACAACTTCATGAGGCAGGCACCGCCCTTTCCCTCTTTGACAGCTAAGGAAACCGAGGCTTAGGGGAAGGAGGTAACCTGTCCAAGGCCACCCAATCTGGAGGCCTGGAGCTACCAGCCCCAAGTCTGTCTGATTTAAGAGCAGAACCTGTTACCACCACACTGTGCAGCCCTTGCCATTCCTCCGGGGTGGCCCCTATCTCCTCCCTCAATGCCAACTCTCCACCACCTCTGACCCCACCTGTCCCAGCCCCTCCCCACCCCCCACTCCCCACCAGGTGCACCTGTGGCTGAGCTCACTGCAGCGGTGCGGCAGGGGCCCCTGAGCAGTGATAGTGGACATTGAGCCACTTGCCATCCCGGCGGTGCCAGACCCGGGTCTCCTCCGACTGGCTGGTGCGAGGCCGGCCCTGCCCATCGATGTACTGGGTGAGGCGGATATAGGCGATGCAAGCGGCGTCCTCTCCGATCACATGGACGTGCGGGTTCAGGATGGTGGTGTGAATGGGCTTGCTGTTCTTGGACAGGACTGCAGGGGGCAGGGCAGGGTGAGTTAGGGAGGAAGGCGCCAGGCCTGCGCACTGACACTTCCCCTCGGCCTGCACTTCTAAGTCTCACCCTTTCTCGGCAACCACTCTGGGAGCTCTCCAAGCCCCCCATACATTTCCAGAGGCCAGGCAACCTCATCACATTAGTCTCAGCTACCCAAAAGGAAGAGGAAGGTGGGAACAATGATACCAGCAGCTACTGTTGTAATCAGATATCGTGCTGGGGGTTTCACATGCATGAGCTGTAATTCTTTGGTTGATACCGTTTTCTTCATTATAAGGTACGGACACAGGCTCAAGGAGGTTAAGTCATTTCCCCAAATCACACAGCATTTGAGCTCAGGAACATCTTACTCTTAAGTAAAGCCTCTTCTCTTTCCTCTGATGTTTAGATTTCGTAAGGGTTGGCTTGTTGCCAATTAGGGCTATAGAGCAAAATCAAGAACTTAAAATATTCCAAATGCATTTGTGATTTAAAAAAAAAAAAAAAAAAAAGGTCCAAAGTTCAAATTGAATCATCAAAGCACCAAGCTCAGGATATTCCCAGGATCCTCTGGGGGAAAGCCAAAAGATTGCCATTATCAGCAAACACTGTCAACTGTGTTACTTTTATTGAGATTCACATCTTAGTTCAAATGTTAGGTAGGGGCTACATGAAAACTTCCCTAGAGCTTCTGCAAACCCTGGAATTGCTTCTGGCTAATAGAGAGCCTAGGGATTACATTTGCAGCTGAGACGTGGAGAGGATGGTAGTTAGTAGAGAAAACAGCAACAAATAAAATTCAGGGCAGGATGGGGAAGCCCCAGGACAAAGTGAGAAGGAAATAAAAAAGGAGGGAGGGAGGACGGAGGGTCTTAGAGAGTGGAGAGAGAGACGGGAGGAGGTGAATATTCAGCTTCTTATCCCCTGGGATTCCGTGGACCGTCTAGTGCACAACCCCCAGCCAGGACGCCCGTCTCCCTCGATACTCAGGAAGACCCTAGCCACAACGTGCAGTCTCACAAGTCACCAGCAGTGCCTGTTCCTTGGTTGCACAGTCTCATCCTGGCTTTAATTTCTTTACTGTGACATCTGCAGACACAGAGCAGTATTACTCGCTGAGACCACCTTAACTTCATCTCAGATGGTTTCCAATCATCTTGAAAAGAGATGAGGCTTGCCCTGGCCGGTGTGGCTCAGCTGGCTGGAGCACCGTCCCATGCACGGAAAGGTGGCAGGTTCTATTCCCGGTCAGGGCACATACCCTGGTTGTGGGTTCGATCCCTGGTTGAGTCATGTACCAGAGGCAACTGATTGATGTTTTTTCTCTCTCTCTCTCTCCCTTCCTCTCTCTTAAAAAAATAAGAAAAAGTGAGGCTTAAAGAAATACAGTGACCCTGATTGTGGCAACCACCACTGCCATGAGGCAGCTGCAGAGGGAAGGGGCACGCAGGTTCTGGAGCAAGGCCCTCAAAGGCGCCCTTTAAGGCCATTCTCAGAGCACAAGGAGGCAAGCACACGGACCAGGGTGCAGCAGGCAGGTCAAGTAAGAGGAAAGTGGGCAACGGGGAAGGGGAGAGGGTGAGCGAGGACAGAGGCAAAGGGGGTGAAGGGGCAGGCAGGAGTATATCAGCAGCACGAACCCACTCACGATTCTCAAAGTAAAACTTATGGAAATCCATTCCCTCCACGAGGTTACCGAGGGCTTCGGGCTCAAAGGAAGTGAGGCCTGGATCACAAATCTTCCTGCAGAAAAGAAAAAGCAGCCTGTCAGTCTTCCACAGGGATTACTCGTCTTTCTTCCTCTTTAGAGGGTCTAGCCTGCAGGAGGTTAGCTTTGGGCCAGGCCGGACAAGATGGCTGAGACCTGAGGGGTACGCCTGCTAAGGCCTCTGAGCCCTGCCCTTCGGCCCGCTGCCCGCCAGCGCCCCACGGGAGGGCTCGGCCAAGGGTATCTGCCTGGAAGGGCTCCTGACCTAGCGGCCTGATGTTTAACTCGCACACTGGGCCCGAGGCCCAGCCTTCCCTGTCCCCAGGGTCCAAGCTGCTTCTGGGGAGGAGGGAAAGGCCTTGAGAAACTTGAGCCCGGTGAATTAGGTCTCTACTCACGTGTAGGCCTCAAAATCTCCATTGTTGATGGCCTCAATCAGTTGTTCTGTGATCTTAATGATCTCCTGTTTTCGCACTGTGGGAGGGAAAAAGCCAGCAGTTTACCTGCGTGGGACTGAGGAGCTCCTAAGTGGCGGAGAGCCCTCCCCAATCTTCAAGGATGCCCTGTGATCTCTTTGACAAAGACATCCCTCTTCTCTGTCTTTAAGGCCCTTTGCAGGAAGAGTGAGCCCACCTCTGTCTCCATCCCCCCTCTGTCATCTGGAGAACTAACGACCCCCTCCTCCTGAAGCCCACCCATTCGTTATGGTTCTCTGGCCTTTGTCTCCCTCTCCATCAACAACCAGGCTGCAGAAAACACTCGTCTGTAACAGCCGAGGAGCCTGGCACATCATGAATACTCGGTGCAGAGGTGTGCACCCCATCCCAGCAGGTTCAGCTTCTCTAAGAAGCTTCCCCTGATAAGGCTGTTTCCTGATAAGGTGTGGCTGACGTCTCTCACCTGAAGGGGCTCAGTCAGGTCTCAATTACCATGCCCCCCACTTCCACCCAGCCCCCACTCAGTGGTCCAGAACCTCAGCCCAGGCAACAGCCAGCCTGAGAGCAGAATCCAGCCAGGGATGAGGGCTCCCAAAGCATGAATGTTAGGATGGATGCTTAATTCCCTCCCCCGCTCATCTCCTCCACAGGGCTTTTCTGAGATGAGGATCTTGGAACTATAAACACTCTTTGTAAACAGAGCCTCTCACCAGAAAGACAGCTCCATTTACCCTGGACAAGCCTTGAAAAGCTCTAAATCTCATGCCAGGATGTGTCCCTCAGGAAAATCAAGACAGACAAGGCACAGACTGACAGGCAAGCAGAGTTGGTGCCCTCAGAGCCCCCAGCCATGCCAAGCCGAGGGACTGCTGGTGACATCCTGGGCTCAGGGCCAGATCACTTACAGGGAGGGAGCACCACTGTCAGCAGAGGGTGCTGCCGGGGGAGGGCTCAGACTGAGACCGGGCTAATCCTGACCAGAACCTGGGCTGGCCCAGGACACATGCCTTTCCTCACAGGAGCGAGAGGCTGCAAGACACATGTGAGCAATTAGAACAGCACAGCCCAGTGGCACAGTTGGGAGAGGGCAGGGCAGCCAAGGGGACAGCCAGGTGGGGCCCCACAGCCATCAGCATCTTCAGGTAAGCAGCAGGTTAGCGGAACCAGCGAGCTCTATCCATGTGCTAGAGGCGCGCGTGCGCGCACGCACACACACACACGCACACACACACACACACACACACACCCTCTCCCACCCCACCAAACCCATCTGTCGGACCTGACTGGGGCCCTGTGGGTGAAGAGGGCTGTGTTTAGAAACTCTAACAGGACAGATAGCAGGAGGAAAAGAAGCAGACAAAGGCATGATCTACACAGACACAACTAAAAATACCCATACCAGCTGCCATTAACCTAGCAAGGCATCGTATCAACACGTTCTACTACCTCATTTATTTTTCATCAGAATGCTCTGAGGTAGGGGTCATTTTATTCCCATTCCACAGATGAGGAAACGAACTCTGGGAGGTTTAATCTACTTCACACATTTCTGAAAGTACTGTAGCTGGGATTCAAACTCGGGTCTGTCTCACCCAAGCCCCAGGCTCTCGCTATGATATGCTGAGCCCAGGAAACACCATATCCCAACGTGGTTTCTCAGCCATCGAAGCTTCCCCATCACCCGGCTCCCACCACCTCTGACTTCTGACTCGGCCTTTCTTCCTGGCTCAGTGCTGAGGTGAGACCCAGTGCATAACCCAGTGACTTTCTACTCCTTCCCACCATGCGATGCTCTCCCCCCACGCTGTGTCTCTGGGCCCTGGTCTCAGGCGCCCCTGCCTGGTTAACAGGGCCTCCAATCAGCTCCCCCACCCAGCAGGGGCCGAGCTCCCAAAGCTCACTCAACGGGACTGGACTGCGGAGCTGGGCGGCCAGCTCTGGGGGGATCTCTGAGGGGCTTCAGGAGGAGCCAGGGAAGGGAAGCCAGGTTGTGCCTCCCTCACACTTACTGGCTGAGGAGCAGAGAGAAGGCTGGGGCTGCATGCCTGCAGAGGGGGCTGTTCTGTCCCGGGAGCTCCGTCCTTCGGGCACCGAGCTGCCATTCCCAGTGCGGAGCGGGGCAGCTAGCCAGCCAGGGCAGGGCAGGGCAAGGCAGAGCAGCCAAAACAAACAGAACAAGGCAGGTGAGCGAGCAAGCCGAACAGGACCCGCGCCCGTGGCCCTGCGGAGCCTGGGGCTGCTGTGGACACTGGGCCTCCCAGCCAAGAGCCCCAGCCAAGAGCCCCAGGAAAGTGCACTGACCTCGGCTTTGGCTCCCAGACTGTCCAAGGGTCCCCGCTCCCCGGGGAGGTGTTCTCGGGGGCTAGGCTACCAGGTCAAGAGCCCAGCAGCGAAGGAGCCACGTACTCTGCCAGCATCACCAGAACTGAGCTGACCTGACCTTCACCCCAGCAGCTCTGAGCGACTGTTCTTTCCGGTCGTACACATTTATGCTTCTATATTTTTTGGGTCCCCAAAGGTTTGGTGCCCTCTGGCTACTCCTGGGCATGCTCTCTCCGCTCTGTCCTGCAACATTCCTTCCTGTTTTCTGAAAGCCTGGCCTAAGGGCACCCAGCGAGGCAAAGGGAACGATTCTAGGCCAAGCCAAAGAGCAGGACAGAGACGCCCAGTGGTCTGGCCGCCATGCCCTCCCACATCCCCTGGCACTCTGGCCAGGCCCATGCTTGGGCCGGTGGTCCTTACAGCATCACCAGGACATCGCCAAGTGGGGTTCCGACGCCACTGTTGGTGCCAAGGCTTTGTGACGAGAGTGCCCCACTCCTCCCCGTGTGCCTAGGCCTGTTCCGGTTTTAAAACAGAAAGGTGCACATCTCGGGAACCACCTCAGTCCTGGGGGTATTGAGACAACTGGTCTCACCCTACTGACAACTCACGATATTTGTGGGTTATTTCTGTAGGGACTCAAGGGGTCCCTGCTCTGGGATGACAACGCATTCTCTGCAACAGGCACAGGTCTCTGAGCCCTGGCCCTGGACAGGCTCGGAAATAACTCTAGTTCAGCTATTCCAGACTCGGGGCCAGAGGAGACAGGCCTCTTGCCTAGCCCAGCCACGACAGACAGGAGCCTCCCGTTGTGGCCCACGGAGAGCAGCGTTAGGCCACACCCTCCTCTGGAGTAGACGGAGCCACCAATCTCCGCTCTGGGGGCAGACAAGGCAGGCGCTCCGCTGGAGCCGAGGCACCTGGGACACGGCTGGCGTCCCTTCCCCACCAAGGCCAGCACCTACCTTTGAGGTCCTCATCTTCCGTGGTGGTGTTGCAGCTCTCCGTGGAGCCCTGGAGGCCGGAGAGAACATGCTTGTAGTTACGCAGGCCCTTGGGAAACCCGAGCAACCAAGCAGAACAAAAGCAGAGCCCGTGCTCGCGCAGGGAGGGATCCGAGGCGGTTCCGTGCCTACCCCGGCCGCCTGACTCTCACAAAACTCGGGAGTCCCAACTCCCTCCCCAACTCAGTAAATGGCACCACCGATGCCGCCATCTGGGCGAAAACCTACAGTCACCTCCTAGGTTTTTCGGTTGATTCTTTTTCTTTTTTCTTTCTCTCATATCTCAGTTATGCCATCTAAAATCAAATCTGTCCGTTCTACCTCCAAAATAAATCCCATCTCACCTCTACCTGCGTCTAAGCTACCCACATCTGGCACCCGAACCCCTACAATCACTTCCTGGTCTCCCTGCTCCCCCCCTTGCCTCCTATGACATGGCCAGAGTGGCTTTTCAGAGTCCGTCGGACTGTATTACCCCCTGCTGAGAATCACCAACAGCTTCTTGCAGCTGCTGGAATAAAATGCAAACCCGACTCCTACACGGCAGGCCCTGCCCTCCTCTCCAACTCCCCCACCCTCCCTGCCACCCTGCTCCCCGGCCCCTTGCTCTTCGTGCTCGGGTCTCTGCTTGATGTCTTCTACTTCTTCATTCTGGATACATGCCAAGCCCCTGAGTTTGCCTGGCTGCCTTGCTCCCATCGTGTAGTTCAAATATCACCTCCTGTCCATGTAATCCAAGGCCCTGTTCACTCCTGACTTTGTGCCATTTCCTCCATAGCACTTATCACAACTAGACTTTATCTTAGTTATTTGGCTTTTGGTTCATTGTCTGCCTTCCCCACACCCGTGGAGAGGGATTTTGTCTTGTCACTTCTATAAAACAGAACTACGGGCGGTTTGGCTTAATAAATATTTGCGACTGGGAGTGAACAGGAGACAAGGTTATTGAGGACATAAAGCTGAGGCCAAGGAGAATGTCGTAGGGCCTGATGATATTCTTGCTCTGTTTTCCTAGCTGACGTTTATTCTCATTTACTCTTCGCCAGTCACGGAAGACAGTTCTATGACTATTACCCTCAGCTCACAGAGAAAGTAACCGAGAGGCAGAGCAGTAGAGTGTCCTGTCCGGCGGCCCAGAGCCAGGATTCAAGCCCAGGCCTGTCCGACTGAAGAGGCTGAGCTCACCATCACTAAGAACGGAGTAACTGCCCGGCCAGCGTGGCTCAGTGGCTGAGCATTGACCTGTGAGCCAGGAGGTCACGGTTCGATTCCTGGTCAGGGCATACGCCCTGGGTGCGGGCTCGATCCCCAGTAGGGGGCGTGCAGGAGCTGATCAATGATTCTCATCATTGATGTTTCTATCTCCCTCTTCCTTCCTCTCTGACATCAATAAAAATGTATTAAAAAAAGAAAAAGAATGGAGTAACCAACAGCCTAGACCAGTGGTCAGCAAACTCATTAGTCAACAGAGCCAAACATCAACAGTACAACGATTGAAATTTCTTTTGAGAGCCACATTTTTTAAACTTAAACTATATAGGTAGGTACATTGTTATTAACTTAATTAGGGTACTCCTAAGCTGGCCTTTGCTAAAAACATCCTCAATCTGATTGAGGTACGTTCACTGAGGTCGACCCCTTCCAACTCTCCCATCCACACTCCGTCTTGTATACTTGTTTCGTCTATCTCCTTTCCGAAAACTGACTTCTGCACATGGGCCACGAAGTTTCAATTGCACTGTACGTGCACGCCCGCATGTGGTATTTTGTGGAAGAGCCACACTCAAGGGACCAAAGAGCCACATGTGGCTCGCGCGCCGCGGTTTGCCAACCACTGGCCTAGCCTCTGCAAACACCTTTGCCCTGACGTTCAGCCTGCAGGCTGCCATCTGCAGGACCCTGGGATCCCGAGACGCAGCCCACTGGTTCCCTGCTGACACGGAAGCAGGGGGCAGCTCAGGACCCACTCACCTTGATCCCGTCTGTAGCGTTGTGCACCACGGTGGTTTGAGGCTCCTGTGAGGGAAGATTAAAATTACCCTCCTGACCTCGGAGACAGACTTACTGCTCTTCCCTGAGGGACCCCCACCCCTACCCAGGTACCTCAGAGACCTCTATAATGACCACTGGGGACTGCCCACTAGCCATTCTCACAAGACAAAACGTCCTGATATGACTGGGTCCTAGGTAGCCGGGAGCCCCAGATTTAGGGGACAGCACTGGCTGGTATAAAAGAGAGGCCTGGCCATGGAAGCAGGTACCAGGGGAGCTGAGAGGAAGAGGGTCTCTGACTCTGATTCCTGCTCGTTCTGAGTTTTCTCTCCCCGCGGGACAAGTACACTGGGGGAGCTGTGGGGCTAAGGGCACAGGCTGGACCCCCCCGACAGTGTTCACCAAGGGGTAGGCCGGAAGCAGGGGGAGCGGACTAAGGTGTCCCAGAAAGACCCAGGGTGCCCCCGCAGCAAGCTGAGCCCAGAGCTGCCTGCTTCACCCACCTCTGCCTTCCCCGGGGTCCCGTCCCTACATCAGCATGTCAGGCAGCATGAGGGTCCACAGAAAGCAGGAGGAGCAGCAGGCACGGTTACCCCTCCCTCTCTCCTAGTCATCCCCCTGCTCCCTCCTTAGCCTGCACTAGCAGAGGGAGCTCTGGGAGCACAGGAAGCCCCTCAGAAGAGCCAGAGAGCACTCCGACGGCACAAGCAGCACGGGGCTCTCCAGAAACCCAGAGATCAGCACCATCGGGGGCGGGGGGAGGGACCCCAGCCCTCCTTCCTGTTCATGAATTGCAAAGGAAAGGCTGAGGCAGATTTTATAAGGAGGCCTCCAAGAACTGACGTACAGGTCCCGAGAAAGCTCCTACCCTCTCCTTTTATAAGCAACTGACCTTCCCGGCCCCCAAAGCAGACCCACTGGGGGCCCAGCCTGGGGCTGGGAGGTTTAGCCGAGAGCCCCGATCACTCTTCCCCCAACAGTGAAAGGAGCAGGAGCAGTTCTGCCGTGCAGGAAGGAGCATGGTCAGCCGGGACAATGAGGGGGAAGGGGTCTGTGGGGAAGTACACAAAGCAGCCTGATCTACAGGAATCCAGAAAGGAAGAGAGCCAGAGAGGCCTGGGCGGGAGGGCAACAAGAGGACGTGGGGAGGAGCAGGAGGCAGCCGGGGGCAGGGGCGGAGAAGCCGTAGTCAGGAGGTACCATGGCCGTCTGCAAGGGCGCAGGCTCTTGGGCTGGGCTTACGAGACTGTTTTTGTTGTTGCTCTGTGGCTGAGACAAGAAAACAGATGGTTTAGTTCCTCTAGAGTCACCAAAGCAGCTCAGGTTCGACTCCCAGACCTCCCTTGCCCCCTGGCCTGGCCTGGAGGAGCTAGGGCGCAGGTGGCCTCCAAAACGCTACGCGGATGGGAGCGATGGCTGGAGAGATGATCGAAAGAGGGGAGCAGTTGGAGGGGGTCCAGAGACTTAGCTCTGGAAGCATCCTCAAGGTGGGGCCAGCCTTCCAAAGACTGGTTTAGGGCATCTCTCCAGGACTCTCTGCTTCGGCCAGATGCAATGTCACTGCACAACCATAGTCACCCAGAGAAACGCAGGAGCTTCTTCTCATTTCACGAGGGGAAAAGGAAGGTGGCTTATCAGAAAGCAGAACAAAATTCAGAAGCGCTGGGTCTCCTATCTGTGGGCGTTCTCCTGGTGCCCTTTCAACCTGCCACCTGCACTCCCTTCCCTTACAGCACCAGCTTAAAGCCTGACCTGAAAGAAGAGGAACAGAAGAGAGAGGAAACCTGGTCCAGGAGGTGGTGTCCGAGAGGAAGGGGTGGGATTTGGCTTTGCTTAGAATAGGCACCTACTGACCCAGGGGGCAGACAGGAGCGTGCTGCTGGCCTTCCCGCCTGACAGCTCGTGGACGGGGTCAGCTGCCAGTAAGGACTGAGCTCCAAGGAGGGGCCGGTGAGCCCTGCTGGGGGCTGTGGCTGCAGTCCCAGAGCCCAGCCCCCAGGAAAGAGGAGGCCGACGGGCAGGCCAGCACTCCTACAGCAGAGACCATCCGGATATCTCCTTATCTTTCAAAATGTCACACCGAGCGGCACAGCAAGGGAGGTGGGGGGGAGGGTGGCAGGGAAGGAAGGAGGCGGGGTGTCGTAGCGATGCTCTCCCAGCGGACTTACGATCCCCTAACCAGTGGACTCAGTCTCACGAGTGTCCAGTGGAGCTGGTGGCCCCGGAGAAGGGGCCCGATGCCTGCAAGTCCTTCAAAAGGCACAGAGACAAACGCGCGCCTGCCACCTCTGAGCGGGCGCAAATGAGGATACACGCAAAAAGCTACCCAGACGGTTTCTTCTCGCCTGGGGGCCTCTTCTCCAGCCCCGTGGACCAGACCTGAAGCCGTCCACCCTTCGCTCGCTGAGGCATCCCAAACCCAGGTCTGGGCATGGAACCTCAAACCAGGAACCAAGCGCTACCAGACTCCGCTGCACGCTGCAGGCTGAGAAGAGGGGTTCCAGGAGTCAGGATGTGGGTCTAAACTCACATGAGCTCTGCTCTCCCCCATTCCCCCCGGGAAAAAGCAGAGCCCTCCTAGCTCAGCGATGACACTGACCTTCTGGGTTGGGGCTGCCTGCACAAGGCTGTCTTGCCTGCAAAGCCCAGCTGAGATAGATCCTGGCACAGCGGGAGGACTCCAGGGTGTCCTCCTGAAAAACCTGTCCTATCTGAAGAGGGCTGGGATGCCCCCCGGGGTGCCCCACCTCTGGCTTTAATGGACGGTTTCATAATGACTCAGGCTGCTGTGTTGCTCTTGGTGCCCCGCGTCCCCTGAGAAAGAAGATGCGTTCCTGCTCTGGCCCCCTGGCTGGTGAGCTCAGCTGGCTGGAGCATCGTCCAGGACACCATAAGGTGGCGGGTTTGATTACTGGTCAGGGCACATATCCAGGTTGCAGGTTCAAGCCCCAGTAGGGGTGGGGCGTGTGAGAGGCAACCGATCGATGTTTTTCTCTCTCTCCCCCCGCTTCCTCTCTCTCCGAAATCAATAAAAACCATGTCCTCAGGTGAGGATAAAAATACAAGTGCTTCCTGTTGTCTTTCGGCTGTTCCCCGAGGGCTGGGCGGGAAGGATAAAACGCTGGGCACTGCTAATGGGCAGCTGCACAGGGGAAAAGGCCGGGAGAGTGAGGCTCAGAGACCTGAGCCTTCAACCAGCTCTTCTGCCCACCAGACGTCCACCGGCTGCCAGTCTGCAGGAAGTCGCTGTCCGTGCCCGGGGAGCAGGGCCTCGCCTCCTGGGCAGCAGTGAGTGAGGGTCTCTCCCTGTGCTGGCCCCTGGCCCCGGGTCCCTGCCAGCTTCACCCGCTGCCCTGGGCTGCGGCAGGCACATGCCAATGCCCACCTTTTAGGCTCCTGGGGGACCTTGGGCAATGGCCCCCGCCCCGCAGGACGGGCCACACCTGCCCACACAGCACAGACATGCAGTGAGGATGAGTGAAGCACACGCACATGGCAGAATGGGTTTGCGTGGCCGGCAGGCGGGCACAGGCAGCATGGAGTGGGCAGATGGGTGGGCAGGCAAGGCTCACCATTAGGTGCACGCTGGAACTTGACTTCCTTTTCTGGACACACCACAGCAAAAGGGAAAGAACAGGAAAGAGGAGGTAAGAAGAGAAGCACAGAGACGCTGCAGGTTAGTGCACCAGCGGAGGCTCTGCCTCGGGAGAGAAGAGCGGAAGGAGGAGACCCGGAGTCCGGCACACACGGGCTCCAGGCCCTGGGAGAGAAGAACGCCTTTGCCTCAGGCTCACACACACAGGTTTAGTAGGTTCAGAGAGGCCTCGGCCTGGCTCAGAGGAAGCTGCTAGAGGAGATGAAGTCACAAGTCTGGGAGGGTGAGTAACATTTCCATGCAAATTTACAGCTTTGGGCTTACTTTCTCTCATTACTAGGTCTGCCTGAAATTCGGGTGAGCAGCTAACAGGTAGGTGGTGAAAGGACTCAGACCATCCTCAGATTAATTTGACTTCTGAACCTCGACATTTTTTTTTCCTTTTTGCTGCCCACCTAAACTGCTTTTGGATGAAGATGTTGAGCTTTTAAAAATTATCTGACAAACAAAATCTGGCATCCCTTTTATCGGCGCGGCCACCCTCGTTGGTAAGATTTCAACGTTTTCTTTCATTTTGCAGTGAGTTGGGAGATGGAAAGATAGAGGAGTGCTGGTGATCAGAAGTACAGCAACCGCAACGACAGAGATGTAAACCACGGAGAATGCCGGAAGCAGTGACTGATCAGCCTTCACCAGATGCTCACGGACTTTATGTTCAGATGTGAAACAAGAGCATAAAAATAAAGAGCACATGGAACACTGAAAATACATCTCAGAAGACTGAGTCTGAAAGGTGAGAGGTAATTAAGAATCTTCTAATTAGCTGGCTGGGAGACGGAAGTCCCCTTGGACCACGGCTGTCTGCTGTTTGACTATTGCATGTTCGTTTAACGCTACCCCACAAGCACTCCCGGAGGGCTGTTCTGGGCACAGGGAGCAAGTCAGAGAAATGCTCCTGCCCTCTGGAGGCTGGCACTCTGTGTGTTGCTGTTGTCACATGATCTTTCAGTGAAATGTTTTCCTTTGTGGTTCTTAACTAGCGGCATTCCACTGCACCGCTGCTGACGTCATCTATGATGTCACGAGGGTGGCGGCCACAGTCTGGGCAGTCCTGGGATCTCTTTAACGGTTCCAGAGCGTTCTCTAGCTAAAGATCGGTGCTGCGTCTGTCCGGCAATGTTGACAATCTCATCAAAAGTGATATTTCCAGTGCGTTTCATGTTTTTTGCTTCTTCCTGTCTGTTGGTGGTTCTGTGAAGGCTTTGATGATCAGGGCAGAGGGAGAAGGCACTAAACTCAACCTGGGCCTGTCTGCTCTGATTGGTCAGTTATACCGTAATCCTCAGACCCTCCCAATCACTGGTTGCTCTGGCGCTGTCATCACCAATGTTTTCTGGAGACAAACCCAGGGGCCCAATCTTGTGGCACTGCCTTCCCCACTGGTGCTCCTCAGGATACAACTTGGATCTGTTGGTTCGAACTCCAGTGGCGTGGTGGAGGCGGCTGGTGTAGGAGGAACCGGATTCGGGATGACCGAAGAATGGTAAGCCTCCTCCGAGCCCAAAACCAAAAGAACGAAGAGCCTTCGGCTATGCCGGATATCCTGACACTCTACTTTAGAAGACATCTTTGGGAATGTTATTATATTCAAAAAAGAAGGGACTACAAATACTTAAAAGAATGGTCCACAATTAGGAATTAGATCTAAAGAAAAAGAAAGCCTAAATATAATGAGGACTCTCGTGCATTCGCCTTTCATATATGCCAAAGACAATACGAGATTTTACTTTCAAAATCATCCCTCAAAAAGAGGGAGTTGCCTGACACTCACACGTATCCCTTCACTCCATCCGACGTTAACACTGTGAAGGAAGGCGGTCCGTATCTCCTTTATCTTTGTAATCTCCATGGGGCCTCGAGGACGCCTTAACGCTATCGTGCAACCAACACACGTTTACTGAGTGGGACTGGGTTCGCCCACCGGCTCTGCCCAGGCAAAAGCAGAGCACGGGCGTCCGACTTGCCCAGAATCCGATCAGTGGAACTGCGGGGGCCGACCCAGGCCCAGTCTGGGTGCGGGCAGTTTCGGGAGCTGTCATCACAGGTGGTTTGTAGCGGGTTGTTCTCCCGGGGCCTTGCCTTGCACTTTCAGTTTGCCTGCTTCACTTAACGGGCAATACCTTCCCAACTTGCTCCTAGCTGACTGTTCTTTTTCTAAACGGCCTTTCATGAAACCCCGAGATAATCTCTTTCTACTCAAGTGTTAGTTTCTTCTAGGTGAGCTGTTTTCTTTCCGTTCCTTTCTCCATCCTTTTGGGGCTTTGCCCTCAGCCATGCAAAGCCAGCACACGGCAGCACTGTTTCAAGACCAGGTCATTTCTCAAGAACTACATCCCACTTAGATTTAAAAATTAAACATTTATTTAAAATTTCAAACCAGGAAAGGGTTCCAGCCTCCTTTCCATACTTAAACAAATATTCAAACGGTACTTAAGGAAATATCTATATCCTTTTTTTTCTCTCTCTCTTCTTAAATATTGGATGGCCATTCTGGCCTGGGACTAGCAGAACCCATGAGTGGTCCTCAACTAGGGACCTCTGGGGATCTGAGAGTTGGTGGCCCCTCCAGGTGGCTCTCACTCTTCCATAGACCTTGAGTCACAGGCATCCACATTCAAAGAAACCTAACTAGAACCCGAAGTCCCCAAATTCAAGACCACAAAGGAGACTCGCTGCTCAAATTGATGCTATTCGAGCATCTTGTGGTGGAAGCTCCTGGATAGTGAGAAGGAAACTACTCTATGGCCTTGGGCAGCAGGAACTGGGGCAGGAGGAGCTTGGGCAGGAGGACAGGGTATAAAAGGATCTTCTGAGCCACGTCACAGCCTCCCTCACAATCCAGGTTATCGCCTTCACTTCCAGAAAACCAAACCCCACATCTTGGTTTCACCCAACCACGTCACTGTCATCTACTTGCTCCTGATTATAAAAGGACTGCAGCCACCTCACAAGCAATTTGGGAAACAGAAAAGAAGGGGGGAAATCCATAATGCTATCACTCTTGCCAGTCTTTCTTATACAATTTAAAAGTGTCATTATAAGCTATAGACAAGTTTATGCTTTACTTTGAAAAGAAATAGTATTTTGATTTTTGTTCTGGTTATCAAAGTAATGCATCATCTAGCTGCAATATGCAGGACATACAGAAAAAGGTATAAAATAAAAGTTCCCTAAATTCCCATCGCCCAGTGAGGTTATTATTAATACGTCAGTGGGTTTCCTTTCAGTTCATTTTCTATCCACCTGCCATATACTGAATATGATCTATCAACACATTGTTTTTTTTAAACAAATGTAGATAGTAGAGTATGTACTGCTTTACACCCCACTTAATATAAAGCATCTCTGTCATTGTATCACCTCTCGGTCATAACTGTCATGACAATTAGTAGCTTTATAATGGTCTATTACGGGTTTCCCATCATTCCTTAGTCATTACCTACTGGCTTTTGAGATCATCTCCAATCTTTTCACAGCTACAAATCACGTCACACTGAACACCTTTCCGCTTTCAGTTTTTTCCACATTTTGAATGATCTCTTTAGGATAAATTCCCAGAAGTAGACTTAAAGGGTAAGCAAGGCAGGCACACTTTTATCGTTTTTGACACGCAGACTGCTTTACAAAAGGTCATCCTGACTTTTCACTAACTCGAAGAGTCAGAAATGGCACTCTGTTCTGACTTGCATTTCTCTGGTATTAGTGAGGCTAAACCTAAACACCCATATGGGAGCCACTTCTTCCTCTTTTTCAGACAGATTGTCAGTTCATCTTCTCTGACCATGATCTGCTGGGTTTTAGGGAGGATTCTTATTGGTTAGAGAAATCTCTTTTGTATAAAAATAATATTAACTCTTCCCATCACACCTGCTGGGCTGGTTTCCCCCAGCCGGTCTGTTGCTGGCCTTTTAACTTGGGTTGGCCATTCTCTTCGCAAACACTTGCAGCATCTCAGCCTCTGGGGTCCCACCACTATGTTCAAAGTCTTTCCTCAAGAGTCAGACTCATTTACTGGGCACATCAGGTCAGACGCTGGCTGGGTTCCCCACGTTTTCATTCAGAGCAGTTTAGTGATTCTGTCCCCCGAGTTCTCATCCTCCCGTGTTCCTGGAAGGTACGTTGTCGCACACCCGTTCTTTCCCCACCTCCTGTTCTTCCTGCATTTCTTTTGCTGAGTCCTCTTCTTGTCCAGCCCCTTAATAACAGACAACCCCCAAGTTTTGTCTTTACTGGACTCTTAATCCTTCATGGATTCATATGGGGGGAGGGGAAGTATGATTAAAATTCAGACTCTACCTCCCACCCAGGGCTTTCTGAATCTGGATTCTAGGTTACCCTGGAATCTGTACTTTTAATTAGCTCCTTAGGCTAATCTGACATGGCCACACCTGACGGTCATCCATTGGGCCAGCATCTAGGACAGTGATGGCGAACCTATGACACGCGTGTCAGAGGTGACACGCGAACTCATTTTTTTGGTTGATTTTTCTTTGTTAAACGGCATTTAAATATATAAAATAAATATCAAAAAATTTCTATATGTGACACGGCACCAGAGTTAAGTTAGGGTTTTTCAAAATGCTGACACGCCGAGCTCAAAAGGTTCGCCATCACTGGTCTAGGAAGTTCTGCTAGAAATGTGTCCCTTAATGGCTCTTTGATTCACCCTCTCACCGCCATCTCAGTGACCACTGCTTTATTGCAGCTCCTATTTGGCGCACTCGTTCTTTGCTTCAGCCAGACACAAGGTCCTCAAGTTCCCAGAACCATCGTGCTGCCCAAATTCGTGTACCTCCACACGTGCTGTTCCCTCTGTCTGGAATATTCTTCTTCCTTCTCCTCTCCTTAACCTGGCAAAATCCAGCGAATCCTTCAAACTCAGTTCATGGGCTGTCTCCTCCAGAAAGTTTTCCTGTTCTGGCCCCATGCTGGTCTCTCCCGTCCCCGCTCCTGCAGCCCTATGCACACCCCCTCACGGACCTCGCCAGGCCGCACCAGGACTGGTGGCTTCCCTGTCTCCCCCACCGCGAGCACTTCAAGGGGGAACTATGTCGCTGCTCCCCAACTCCCGAGGCACAGACCTGGCTGAGCGGGCGGACTGGCGATGCCCTCATGCGAGTCCCCATTTGCACGTCCAGTGCGGCCCTCCTCCTGGGCCTCCCCCCAGTCTTTCCAGCACCTTAAAGACCTCTCCACCCAGGTCCCCGCCGCCTCGCAATCTCAAGGCGGTCAAAACAACCTTCTCTTCCCTCCCCTGGGCCTCCCGTCCCACTACTCCATTTCTAACAGAGGCACCCCCAATTCTTTCAACATTCCAGGACTTTCATGTTATCTTTGACGGGTCCCTTTTTAGCCCTCCCCGCACCCCTTCCTTTGACACATCTCTAAGCAGAACTAACATCTCATCAGACCCCAGCATCCATGGGCACAGCTAGACCCACTGCCCACAGGCAACCCCCGTTCTGACGGTTGGGTATTTTGAATATTACCCCTTTCTACTTCTAATCACCTTGTCTTCACCCTGCACCCAGACTGTAACCAATCCTAATCGATACCTCTGTGTCTGGCTTTCACACTCTTCTATTTGTCCTTACACCCTTAGCCACGTCTTTTAAAAAAAAAAAGAATCCCGCTCACTGTAGCTTCCTTCTCAGTGGCCTTCAGCGTTTCCTGTGGTCTGACACACAGCCCTGCAATTCCTCTGCCCAACCAGACCAGCCCAGCTGTATCTCTGACGTCCCTGAGCCACACACCCCATGTTCCAGGTGGGCAGGACCATAAAAACATTCCCTGTTGTTCTTATGTTATAGGATACATTCTCATTTCAAATACTAAAGAACAAAAGGTGTGTTCCCTACCCTGTCCTCACCTCTAACCCCACTCCCTGGAACCATCTCGGGTAGGATCCAGTACCACCGGCCATTCGTGCTGAGCTGGTTCCAGGTGTGTCCGTTTTCCTCTTTAACTACCTCGCCGCTTCCTAAAGCCGGAAGACAGCATCACCTCTTTCTAAAGCATCAGCTCCTACAGGCTTGGGTGCTCCTAGAACTGAGTGCAGCCCTGGGCCAGAGAGGTACTTATTACACACTCCGTAAAGGTTGATGGATTCTAGCTATTCCCCCAAATAGAGACATGCAGCATCTCTCTCCGACTACACCTGCCACCTTCCCTATCTTGGTTCCACCCATCCAGCTCCTGTCTCCATAACGGGAAGGGGGCAGCGGTCAGCCCCAGCGCCATGTCAGCAGGCGTGCGCAGAGCCCGAGCTCCGCTCCCTGGGGCAGGAGTACACAGCAGCAAGCTCGCAGAGAATGAGAGGAGGAGGAAGGTGGGCGGGCGAGGAAATGGGGCACACGTGTATATCTCAGCTGGGGACAGAGGATCCTGGGGAAAGGCGGAGCTTAGACGTTTGCTGGCATTTAAAGGTTTGGATAGTTTCAGTTTGAAATTCTCCGTGGTGTAAACTGATAGGCTTCAAGACAGCATGAACTCCCATCCCATGCCCTGTCCTCGGGCCCTTTCTGTCCTCAAGGCATCTACAGGACACCTTGGGCCCCGTGAGGACCCCCAGCCACCTCTCCTCCACTTTGGTCAAGCAGCCACTCACCCTAGGGGTTCCCGCTGGTCCCTGCAGGCCCCTAGTCCCTCCTCTTTCCCTGGCCGCACAGGAGAGCTCCCTTACCTAACGGGAAAGCTGTGCATACCATGTCCCTCGCCTGCTTCCGAGGGGCCTACGCCCTGATAGAGTTTAAGACGCTTTCACTTAGAGGGAGCTGAGCTGGGTCCCAGAAGTGCTTCGAGGTAAGGAAAGACCAAAAGGATTATGGCTTCAGGCAAACTTTGCTTTCATTTGATAAAAACGGTTTGTGCTTCAGAAAGAACAAGAAAAAAAAAATTAACCAAAATGACTAAAAAAAAAACCCAGAGAGTCAAAAGCCCTGCAAATGAGGCACCTGTCTGGAAGTCAAGTTCAGGATTCAGCTTTAGTAAAGCCACCGTTTGGATCGGTTCCCCGGGGTCTTTTGGATCAGCTAGGCTCAGGAGAGACACACCTGCCTTCTGCCCTCTCAGGCCAGTGGAACCTGCTGTTCCGAGCACACAGGTTTCTGGTTTAAAGCAGAAAAGCAAGGACGGGAAGGGTCCCAGGGAAAGGGGGGAATAAGGTGCCAAGAATCCCCATCAATGGCTGCAGGAGAGAGAGGCCGGTCTCGGGCTAAAAGGGTGGAGACACCTACCTTGACGCCGCCATCCGACTTCTTGTTCAATAGGCTTTTGGCAGCTGTGAAAACAAAGAGGAAAATCAAGTCTCTCGCGTGGCACCCTGTCTTCAACCTGACGTCTGGCGGCTGGATCCACAGAGACTGCTGTGTCTGCAAAGGGGGCCGGAGTCTCCGGAAACCCCTGGAAGCAGAGCACTGCCTGGCAGCCCCAAAGCACGAAGGACATCTCAAGCAGCATCAGACCCTCGGGGTGGGACCCCAGGGCCTCCTCTGCCATGGAAGACGGCTCGGCAGGAACAGGGACACACTGTGCTTAGGAGGAGAAACCACATTCAGTACTGGAGCCGCCCGGGGCACTGGGAACCCTGCCTCCGACAGCTTCCACCCGGGCCCAGAGCACAGCGCCAGGGTGAAAGGTGAGGGCTCCGCCCCTAGATGCCATGGAGATTCTCAGGGTGGCCAAGCCGGAAGGATGCAAGACATCTGAGTGTTCTCGAGAAACAGGAGTGTCACAGTTCACGAAGGAGACCAGACGTGAGGACAGACAGACACAGACACAGAGACCAGGACCACCTACAGGAGGGTTTTGCCAGGGGGTGAAGCCTTGACGGAGCAGGTCCTTACCAGGTTTACTGGGTCCTGTCTGCCACCCTTTCCCGAGTCCGCTCTCTGAACCCACTGAGCAGGAGGACCGGGCAGAATCACAAGGCATTAAACAGAGCCCAGCCAGCACAGGGCGGTGCTCAAGCTGATGAGCTCTGTGCAGGATGGCTGGGAGCAGACAGGAGATGGGAGAGTCTGGGAGGCACGAGGAGATGGAATCAGCTCAACTGTCTGATCCCCTGGACTTCGCTGGGTTTGCATCTTAGTTCTACCACCTGCTCGCTGTGTGACCTGGAGGGAGGGACTGAACCCATCTGAGCCTCAGCTTTTTTTCAACCCACAAAATGGGGTGAAACAGGGCCTGGGTCACAGGACAGTGATGGGATCCCAAGGGATCATGCAGGAGAAGCACTAAGCAGAGTGCTTGGCACATGGCAAATACTCGGCCAGTGTTAGCTGCTGCCACCCTGGCCTGCAGGTGGTCCTTCAGCCCACGCTGAGTCCCACCTCTCTGCACTGAGAATAGGGGTCCTTCCATCACAAGAATTCTGACCCCCCAAAATGGCCTTTGGCCCAACCTCCCTCTAGTCATGATGGGGTGATTCGAAAGTTACGTTTTTAACGTATTGACTACGAGGCCTGACCACCTACTATATTAAATGCTTTACATACATCAGAATTCTTAACTCCGGCTGCCCATCAGAATCAGTTGGGGAGCTTTAAAAAAAAAATGCTTACATAAGACTACCCCATGCCCTAGGGATTCTGATTTTTTTTGTCTGGGGTGGAGTCCCAGCATGGGTATTTTTTACAAGCTGTCGTGTACAGGCAGGGTTGAGAGCCTTCAATATATATGATCATAATCACCACCATGGTATTTGTTAGCCCCACCGGAGAGATGAGAAAACTACCGCTGGGAGAGCGGATGCAGCTTGCTCAGGGTGTGGCAGGGCTAGGATCCAAACCCAGGACGCTGTCTCCACAGCAGCACTCTCTAGCCTTGCAGACTGAAGGCCTGAAATGCCAGGCTTCACCATTTCGAGGGGCGTGGCTTCCTCTGTGGGGGCTCCAACAGGGCCGGTGAAGCCCCGTCCTCCGGCCCTCACAGGGAGGCCAGGCTAAAGCCTCCTGCTGCCCCGCTCCATGTCCCCAGGCTATTGCCTCCTGAGAGTTGGCAAGCGCCCAGCATGCATGGCTGGTTAGGGGGCTCCGTAACACCAATGCGCTCGCAGATGCCAAGTTAGGTGGTCCATCGGCATGCCCATCTCAGCCCGCAAGCATGGGACTCGCCTCCCTGGTGAGTGGGCCTGGCATGCTGGCCCTCCTGGTGGGGTGGCAGGGAGCCGAGGCAGGCGGTCGGTCGGGGAGGACTCATGCCACGTACCTTGCCCGGCCAGGCCGGCGGCGCTCGCGGCAGGCGAGGCGGGGGCGGAGCTCTGCCTGCCAACTGAGGGGATACAGTCTCTCAGTGCACAGAGCTGCCGCAAAGCCACGGGGGCCAGTCCGCAGGAGCATGCCCAGCGAGGAGCCCGCTGGCCGCCCGCGCACAGCAGGGTCCGGGCGGCGTGGCCAAGCCAGCCGAGCTGGGGGAGCGAAGGCGCCGGGGGGAGGCCGAGGAGCAGGTGCAGCCAGCCCGGCAGCAGTCTGGGGACCTGAGAGGACTGGGCTCAGCCGGGGCGCAGGGAATGCCACGGCTCCCCTCCGGGGGAACGGCCCCAGCACGTGTCCTGTGACCACCTCGGATGAGGGTCTGGCTACAGGGAGGAGCCTGGCTGGTGAGAGGCTGTGAGGACACTGAGCCCCACTTCCCAACCTTTCCCCCCAGGGGGCCTGACTGCGGGCATTTTCAGAGAGCCCCGCGCACAGGGCAGCCCGCTCCTCTGGCCGCATTCTGGACGGTAGAGAGACGAGCACTCAGGGCCCGGGAAGGTCACGGACGTCCCACATCCCTGGCCCCTTGGAGACAGGCTGCTCTGCCTCTCAGGCAGGGAGCCAGAGGGGCAGCTTTTCGCGGCCTGTGTTCCTCAGGGTTCCGAGGGTGAAGATGCCAAGAAGCGAGGCCCAGACAGAAAGCCCACGCTGCCGAAGCAATCCACGGCAGGAGCCCCGATTTCGCCACCAGCCAACCCGCTAGGGCCGTGGTCGGCAAACTGCGGCTCGCGAGCCGGGCTAAGCTACGCCCTCTCTGGGATCAACTCAGAACACAGCCTCGCTCGTTCCTAAAGAAACACACTGGCGACCTTCCTTCTGGATTCCACCTGCACACACCTTTCTGCAGGCTCCTGAGACGGACCCTGTCCTCACCTGCCCAGAGTCGGGGCAGGAAGGTCATCCTGAGCCTCGCAGTGTCTTAGCTGTCGGTCTCCTCTGGCCCAGGGCGAAGGGAACGCAAAGGCCGGACGAGGCTGGGCAGCGAGGGCCGGCGGCACTTTAGGGCTTAGCGGAGGGGCTTTGTTCTAACAGAGACCGACCTCCTGAGACCAG
>NW_005871117.1:3547119-3549738 GCF_000147115.1 Myotis lucifugus | reverse complement strand
AAAGAGGCAGAGGGCCCGAAGCCACGAGACGGGGCACATGCTACTGATTTCCCAGCGGCCGGTCTTCACATTCCTTCCACTCAGACAGAGAACGGATCACCATGCTAGGGGCAACGCAGAAACGCCCTTGAGCGTCCTACAAAAGGCTCTTCAACCAAGAAAGCAGACGCTGTGAGGAATGAGCAGCAGCACTGGGGGCACGCGGTGGACTTGCCCTCCGGCTCCCACCTGCGAGGGGTGAATCCAGGGCCACGGACGTCCCCTGTGGGCGTCCACAGCACAGGGACGAGCCCCCAGCCAGGGTCAAGGGGGTCAAGGGGACGGCCTGGGGGACACTCTCGGCTCACTCCCCAGTCCTGACCCTCGAGGGCCCTGTGCCTCTCACTCGGGCGGCTCTGGAGGCCCCATGTCCGCGCCCTGTGGCTTCCTCAGAGCCAGGGGTTCAGGTTGCCCGGAACCAACACGGACGAGCCCACCAGGACTCAGGCTCGAGGGAGCAACCTCTGCCCAGAGTGGCTGCTGAGCGAGCCTCCCCGCCAACCCTCTCCATGGCAGTGCAGAAGGACAGCAAGGGAGCGGATCCTGCTGTAAGACTGAGAGCAGCGAGTCTTGAACCGAAGCAGTGGGTCCGGGGGTCAGGGGGAGGGAGAGCCGGGAAAAGGGCAAGCAGAGAAGAGAACTTCTGTCTTCAGGGAGGCCTGACATGAATCTTTTTCTCACAGAAAAGCCACTGTGCTTCCCAGCTGAGGGCGAACAATGACGGGGTGGGGGTGGGGCTGGGGGCGGGGTGGGGAGGAGGCGGAGTGTCTTGCATCTTAAAAAGAAATGTCAAGTGTGATTTACAAAGCACTGGTCCCAACGTTCCTCATTCCTCATGCAAATTTAAGCAAGTGCCTTCCCCTCCACCCTGCTGGCCTCTGCTTCTTCACTTTCACAGCTAATATCGCAGAGAACATTCTAAGCACCGTTGCTGAAAAGGCTCCTGCATCTGGAGTAATTTCCACCACTTGGACACAAGGGAGTAGAGAGCATCCCCAAATCTGCGCATTACTGGTGGTGACAGCAGCTTCCCTGCCTCTCATCTCGGTCTCCCCCAGCACACCCTCCTCCAACACCCTAGAGAAGGGCGAAAATCTTCAGAGTGCTGCCAGTTCTTCCGAGAATGAAATCAGAATTCCCAGGGGCCAGGTAAATGGGAGGCCGGGCAGGCTGCTCCCTGGGAGGTTCCAGGGAACAGAGCTCATAAACCCGAATCCGAGGAAAGCCCCCGGATACCAGGTCCCAGGGCCCAGCAGCAGCAGCAGCAGGGTCCTCGTCATCTTGGTCCAGGTGTGGCCGAGACCCCAGCACTAGGACGGCAGCACATGGCGACGCCCTGTTCTGACCCACTCACCTCAGTGGAATTAGAGTGCCCGGCTGGGAGAACATACCTGAGAAGTTCCTGGAGACAAGCATGGTCGTGAGGATGGCACCCTGGGGAAAGAAGAGGGTCCTGTGAACCCAACCGGCCCCCGGAAAGGGGGTGCCTGGTCCCGGGCAGAGGGCAGCTGCTGGCTGGAGCCTGAAGACATCGGGTCTCTCAGGACCCCCGCCGGGTGCAGCTTTCACAGCTCAGCTCCAGCCGGGAGGAGAGCTTCCTTCCGTGATGGGGCAGGGGGGGCAGGGGGCACCCTGTCAAAGGTACGGTTTCAGGGCGCCGGGGGCCCGGAAGGCAAGACTCACCTTCAGTTTTCTCCGGGCATTGAACTTGCGCAAGCACTCCACCGTCTCCTGACGATGCATCATGGAGGCCACCGTGGACCGTTGCTGGAAGCCAGACAGACAGGCCCGTGAGTCCCCAGCCAGATTCTCTGCCCCTCACCCTAGTCCCTGCACGGATGGCCAGGCACTCACGCCACCCGACAGGCGCTCAGAAGATACAATGAGGTCACGGGCATGAAAAAGGCTTTTAGAACAAAAGCACTACCCAGAACTCAAGGTTAGGGCAGGACAAGAATCTGACCAAGAGACACCACGCTCCGGGGGCCCGAGAGCACGCTCTTTCTCCCTGCGAAGCGGAGGCGAAGGACCGGGAGTTCCTGCAGGTGGTGACCCCCGTGCCTGCCTCCTGCAGCAACTGTTACTGAGCAGCGACCGAGTCCCCGACTCGAGCAGTGAGAACAGCCCGGGGTCCTGCTCTCGACAGAGAACGCTGGTTCCTCCCAAGGAACTCCTCTAGCGTCCCCCCAACGAGGACCTAAATGAAGCTGTGATCTCAGGAGCTTTTTATCATTCTGGAAGGAAATTTTCTTCACCGTCTTAGTGCTAACTTCCTTCCCCCTTACACAGGGACCGCGGGACATGATACGCATCTCTCAGATGGCTCAGGGTCAGCGGCACAAGCATCGGTTACCACACAGCACAGACCGGCCGTGTCCTCGCAGCTACCGAGACAGACAGGACAGTGGAGGGTGGGACCTGCCACAGGACCCCCAGGGCCCCCGACTTCCCCTATTCTCGAGAGCCCATTTTCAGCTACTCGCGACCTCCCTTTGCTGCTGCTGTCTTGGCCAGCCTGCCAGAAAAATTTTAAAACTCCCCTAACCCAGTGGTCGGCAAACTGCGGCTCTCGATCCACAT
>NW_005871117.1:3515785-3546929 GCF_000147115.1 Myotis lucifugus | reverse complement strand
CCCACTGCGGCCTAACCCACCTGTCTTTTCTAAGTAGTACCACTTCTTTCTCCCTTCAGCCCCATTTGTTCTTCACCTCACAGAAAACAGGCCTCACAGGTCTATCCCACTCCCCTGCCTCCATCAGCAACACAATGAAACAATGGCCTCTAATCAGTCAGAACCAATGGGTTCTTTTCTGTCTTTATTGGACTCTCTAGAGCAGCGGTTGCCAACTGGTGGTCCGCGAGGTCTGAAAGGTTGGTGACCGCTGCTCTAAAGTGTGTGATTACAGACACTCCCTCACTAAAACCTCCTGTTCCTTAGGGCCTCCTGCTCCTCCTCCTACACGGCAGTCCTCATTCTCGGTCCCTCTGCAGGCTCCTCTAACTCTGGCGCGACATGCCGTGTTCAGTGGCCATCTCTTCCCTTATACAAGCCCACAGTGAAAAGTCAACTAGCAAAGAAGCAACCCCACCCACTTCCACAGCCTCAACAGCACCTATACAAAAACAACTACAACCTGCATTTCCAACTTTTCACTTTTCCAGTCTCTGGAACCGTGTTTCTAACCACCCTCAGGATGTCTCCATCCGGAGGTCCTCGGACACCGTACTCATATGTGCAAAACTAAAATCAGCGTATTTTCTCACAAACTGGCTTCTCTCCTGAGTTTCTTCTGGGTCAATGAATGGTACACCCTCCACCAGTTATCAACTCAACACCTGGCAGCCCCCATAGAACCCTCTCTCTTCTCCCCAAATCCAACTAGTTGCTCAATTCTTTCGATGCTTTCGGTCTCCCAAATATCTCCTCTTCTTGCCACACTGCCCACTGTATCATTATCCTTAGCCGAGACCTCACCTGGTTTTGTCGAGACAATGACAAGCGTCCTGAGCTCTCTGCCCCCAGCCTCTTTCCTTTTCCGTTTTCTACACAGCCTCCAAAGTGGTTTTTCTTAATTACAAATGGTTCCCCATGTTTTCAGAATAAAATCTAAACTCCTTAGGCAGAAACCTGTATGGGCTTCATTCTCTTGCAAACTAACATTCCTTAAACCCACTACAACTTCCTGTGGCCTCTCACCCAGGCCCAAGCTAACCTGTCTGCAGGTTATCATCCCGAGGAACTCCTGGTCACCTCCTCCATGCAGCCCTCAGTAATCCTACCTCCCTCAGAGACTGCAGGGGCACCTCAGCACTCAGTAGATTCTGTTATGTACTTGTCACATCACAGAGTGGTTGTGTATTTGAGCGCCCGTCTCCCTGGATAATCTTTGCGATCTTTGGGGGAGGGACCATGCCTCATTCATCTTTGTATCTCCAGCACCCTCATGGTGACCAGCACCCAAGAGGCCATCAGTAAACACAGGAATGATAAATAAATGCATTACGGCTGTCAGAGGGCCTAGCTGTGGCAGACCCTCTGCTTTGCTTGAACCGATGATTTCAGCTTGCTAGGACTGTGTGTGGAAACGAGAGTATGTTCACCCACACTGAGAGCCCCCTAAGCCCTCGTTCAAGATCAGAACCAACTCACACCTGACAAGTGAATGGGAGAGAGACGGATAGAGGCCAATTAGCCCCATATGCCTCCCCGAATCCCTCCACGCTCCGGGCCCCTCCCTCTCTGCTGAGTCCTTGCTCAGGGCCCAGAATAATTATTCTCTGCTCGTTAATAAAAAGGGCGAGGAGGGTGCGAGGGCACACTGATCCCCTCCATCCTGGGTGAAGACACTTACGCAGACCCATGGGTGCTTGAGGGCCTGGTCGGCTGTGATACGTTTTGCGGGGTTTATGGTCAGCATCTGGTTGATCAAGTTCTTGGCTTCAGGGGTCACCGTGTCCCACTCTGGTGATGGGAACTGAGGAGCAGAAGAAGGGGCAGGAGGGATATGAAATTGGCGAGCCTCACACCCTGAAAGGTAGGCTCTATCTTCATCAGAGGGGTAGTGTGGGCTACCTAAGGCTGCCCGGGAAGGAGTTAGGGAAGCCCTGGGGTAGCCCAGCACCTGTGTCAGCACAGGAAGCCAGCACTCATGGTTAGAATACGAGCTCAGAGCAGGAAAGGGACTCCAACATCTTCTGGTTCAACCCTGCCTATCTACTGGGAGGAAGCAGTGATTCAGCAACGTGTCCCAGGCCCCACCTCAGCGGAGGAAGTGCCAGACTCCTTGTCCCTATGTTAGAGGCACCACCCCTCCATGCCCAAGGGTTTCAGCGGGCTCCTGGGTTTTACAGACACCAAGAATGGCTGCAAAAAAGTCACTCCCTGGGACAGTGGGTGGCAAGAATGGAGACCTGTATGCCAGTCCCTGAGTCCTCCAAGCCCCCCGCCCCATCCTGGCACCCTGCCCCCTCCCTTGGAAGAGACCATGGGGTAGGAACAAATGGGTCCTTACATCATAGGCTCCGGCCTTGATCTGCTGATACAGCTTGTGTTGATCCTCATCCCAGAAGGGAGGGTATCCCACCAGGAGTATATACAGGATGACTCCTACGAGACAGAACACAGGTCACTGGGGTGAGCCGCTCTCTTTGCTGAGGAAAACCCACACAGGACTCAGAGCCACCCAGAAAGTCAAGGGCCATAGCAGAGGTAGAAGTGGATCCTGGCCAACGATGCCGGGCCTCCAGCCCTTCCTGCTATGCTTCACTCCCCGTGACGCCAAGCCACGCCAGGGATTTCCTGAGGCACAGCACATCCTCTAAGGCAGCGGTTCTCAACCTGTGGGTCGCGACCCCTTTGGGGGGTCGAACAACCCTTTCACAGGGGTCGCCTAAGACCATCGGAAAACACACATATAATTACATATTGTTTTTGTGATTAATCACTATGCTTTAATTATGTTCAATTTGTAACAATGAAATCGAGGGTCACCACAACATGAGGAACCGTATTAACCCTTTGCGGGTCCACCCTCGAGGCTGACTCGACAGACCAGGCGCTAGGAGCAGGTCCAACGTCGAGCAATAAGAACATTAAAAAGTTCAACATTCAATCCCGTCAATTAATTTGGACCAGACTGTTTGAATTCCAAAAATAACCACAAAGGGTTAGAGGATCTCGGCATTAGGAAGGTTGAGAACCACTGGTCTAAGGCGTGGGCAAATCCCTCTTCAAGGAGACGTAATAGAACAGAAAGTACTCGGGACCAGGGCGTGGTGGGAACGGCCATCCCGGGGGCACTAGCGCACACGCCGTGATTTCACATGTACCAGACACGCGTGGGCCCCGCGGAGAAGAGCGATGCCTCTTTCTCGCCATCGCTCCGAGTCAGGGGCCCTTCACACCGAGAGGCTGCGCGTGTGGAATGGGCTTACCGCAGGCCCAGATATCCACAGGTTTTCCATAGGGATCTTTCCTCAAGACCTCAGGGGACAAGTAACCGGGGGTGCCAGCAAAACCTGTAGCAGGAGAGAGGGAGGAGGCACGCTGAACCCACCTTCTCTCCCACTGGATCCACATCAGCTATCTTCCCCGAGTCCCTTCTCACTGCTGATGCTTTTGCTACCCAAGCTCCCAGGACACGGGCAGCAAGAGGTGACAGGCTGGGCTTCTCGTAGTGCCCGGAATCTCAATCAGAGGGCAAGTCCACGTGCCTACCAGGAACTCGCGTCCTCCCCAGAGGCAGCAAGAACACAGTGCTGACAACAGCCAGGCTCATGCACTGAGTCATGTCGGGCCAGCGGGGAGCTCTGCACCCTCCCTCTCCTCCAGTCCCTGAGGAGGCCAGGACCATTAAGGGTCTGGCTGCTAGTTCTGAAGGAGGAAGGCAGATCAGGAAGAGGAGGAAGGGCGGGGGCTGCATTCCAGGAAGACGGGGTCACTCTTACCAAACCAAGCCTGCTGCTCTCCCTGGACTTCGATGGCCAGGCCAAAGTCGGCCAGCTTGACTGCGGCACCCTTGCATTTACTCGCCAGCAGCAGGTTCTCAGGCTGCATAAGGAAAAGACAGAACCTTGTGAGGCGAGGCACCTACCCCTAGGCCGGGAGGGAGCCTAGTTTGGGCGGGTCCGCGTAGTACCGCCATCCGGCACCAGGTGGCGACAACACTTCACAAGCAGGAAGTGAATGGGGAGCCGGAGCGGTACCTTCAGGTCCCTGTGGACGATGTCGTGCTGGTGGATGTGGTTAACGCTCTCCAGAATCTGATGTATACAGTGGCTGCAAAAGCAGAAGGACAAGAAATGTCAGCGAGAGTTTAAACCACCTCATTCACAGCCACACGCCGTGGACTGTAGCGTGTAAAACCTGTAGCACGGGCTCACAGAACTGGGTCACGGGTGCACAGAAAATCACTGAACAGTAAGACACAACCTTGGGCTGCGGACATCATCTCGCGCAACCGATTGTACAGAAGAAGAAACGGAGTCCCAGGCAGATTAAGCCGACTGTCCAGAGTCTCCCGATAGAGAGCTGCAAAGGAGCAACCAGAACAGCGTCCGCCAGGCCTCCTGAGACTGTGAAGGTCCAATGCAACCCAGTTTGTTTCCAAGGTATTGGAGACACCCCAGACCCCTGAGAAGGGAAACCTCGTCCTCTCTTCTCTTTTCCCCTCTCGTAACTCTGTTCTAGGAGAAGAGGCCTGTGGTGGCAACTTGGGAAGGAGAGTCCACTTCACCTAAGTTGTTTTGGGGTAGGTACACACGCATGTTCATTTAAACACTGACTGGGTACCTAGAGGCACCACACAGGCTATAAAGATGAATAAGGCCAGTGCCTGCCCTGAGGTTTGTCATCTGGAGGGGAGATCAAACCAGTACAGAGACACCTTTAAGGAACAATTTCCCTCCAAGGGGCCCAGAGCACCTAAGTATATAGTGTGCCCTCAAACCGTAAATAAATGTTATACTAGATGCAAAATATAGAAAAGCGAGACAAATAAAACTCGGATCATGAGCGCTTATAGGTTAAAAATGGTCTGTACGGTTTTTCTTAATGAAGGCCCATAGGACCTGACTGCCTCCCATGTATAGTCGAACCTCGTTTCTCAAAAATCTCCCATCTCGAACAATTCGGTTCTTGACCAAGTTGTCATAGAAAAAATGTCTCAGTTGTGGAACCAAACTCTGGGTTTTGGAATTGACAACCCTTTCAAGCTGATACCTCAGCATGACAAAAAAACATATCTTAAGCAACAAGCAAAGGAGAGAATGCTTTTGTGGCTGGGGAAGGCAAAGATTAGCACATTTTAAAACATAAAGAAGCCATCAAGAGTACCAAGGTGGCACAGTGGTTGAGCAATGATCTATGAATCAGGAGCTCACGGTTCGATTCCGGTCAGGGCCCATGCCCAGATTGTGGGCTTGATCCCCAGTGGGGGCGTGCAGGAGGCAGCTGATCAATTATTCTCTCTCATCATTGATGTTTCTACCTCTCTCTCCCTCTTCCTTCCTCTCTGAAATCAATAAAAATATTAAACACACACACACACACACAACCCAGGGAATCATTTGGGGGTCCAGAATGGATAAAAAAAAAGGATTAATTTAATTTACATTATTTCTAATGGGAAAAAATGATTGGTTTCCGAACCGATCGCTTCTTGAACAGCCTTCTGGAATGAATTAAGTTCGAGAACCGAGGTCCCACTGTATCTGCTTTTCACTTTTGAGAAAAATTCAGCCTTGACTTCCATTCAAGTTTACGGTCTTGTCCCATCCCCAGTGGTCCATGGATCAGCGAGAAAAAGCTGACACTAAGACTTCCTAAGAATGAGCCTTCCTAGCACCGTGGGACCACATTATCCAACCAAGAGGCTGGTCATCAATGCATCCTTTGGATTGATTTATGACCAAAAGGGGGAAGTGTGGACAAAAAAGGGACCATCTACTAAACCTGACAAGTTCAGGGGAGGCCTGCGTGGCAGCTTTACAAACTCAGAGACCAAAAGTAACCACATAGGATGGTCTGAAACGAAAACTTTCTAAACTAAAAGCAGTTCATGGCGGGTAGCTGTGTCCTAAGGCAGTATTTTTCCCTAACGAAGGTCAAGCTTCACCTTAACGGAGCCGGTCATCTTTTTGCATCTAAAATAATATACCTGACAACATAGCCTTGGATATCAAAACAATCGCTCCCCTCTCCCCCACCCCACTTCTCAAAGCACAGCCACCCCCCCAGAGCACCACAAATTCCTTCACGGTTATTATCATGTCAACTATACCCACAAATGTAAAAGAAGGACGTGTCTGTTTGGTTTACTTTTTATCCAACCCCAGAGATTTCCTCCTCTGGTTTCTCCTACCTCCCTAATCTATCCCCAATGGATATCAATGTAAGCCCCTTCCGGCTTGCCCTTAGATTCTGATGTATAACATAAGTGGTAAAACTGCCATTTTCTAGAGCATTTTCTCAACCAGTTGAGATTCCGCTGCCTGGCAATTGTTGTCAGTTTTGCTCAAATACACTCATAAAAAAAAATTTTTAACAAACAAAACAGAGTAGCTAAAGGAGCATTTCTGATCATGATTTTGCTAAGAAAAAGACAAACTGAGACAGTCACAGTCATGCTGATTCTTGAATGAGGCTGCCCAACTCCCAACCATTCTGCCCCACTTACAGTCAAACTCTTGGCAGAGCGTCGACAGCCTAGAGCAGCGATGAAAACTGGGGGACAATTCTGCCTCCCAAGGGGCATCTGGCAATGCCCGGAGACATTTCTGGTTGTCACAACTGAGGGGTTGGCTGCTACTGGCATCTAGTGGGTAGAGGCCAGGGATGCTTCTAAATCTCTACAATGTACAGGAGGGCGCCTCACAACAAAAAAAAATCACCTGGCCCGCTCAGCTGGCGTGGCTCAGCGGTTGAGAGTTGACCTATGAACCAGGAGGTCACGGTTCAATTCCCAGTCAGGGCACAGGCCTGGGTTGCGGGCGCGATCCCCAGTAGGGGGCCTGGAGGCCGATCAATGACTCTCTATCATCACTGATGTTTCTTTTAGCCCTTTAATTGCTTTTATTACTCAAAGAAAGCTTCATTTTTTAATTTATTTAGCTTTCTGTCTCTGTGCTTGTGCCTTCAATACTTTCACGACGACGATTTTCTGCTCCTCAGTAAGGAAAGCACGCTTGATCCTGTCACAGACACACTGAGCACACATGGACCCACCAGAGGGCCTGCTGACACGCTCTGTCGTTTTAGACAAGCTCATTAGAACTTCAGGTCTCACAGCGCGAACTCCGCGAAGCCGGCCTGGGCACACGCCACACGCAGATGTTGGTGCTTTCCTAACCTTCTTGGTATCAAGGCAAACACTTCTATTGCCAGGGATTCGGGACGGCCTAGTCTTGTTAAAGGCTGCATTGTAGGACAGCCTCCCACGGTATGTCAAACGCTGGGCCATGGAGAATGGCTGAAGTCACCATCCCCAGAAGAGGAAAAGCAAAGCGCTTGCGAGTTCCGCATCATTGATGTTTCTATCTCTCTCCCCCTCTCCCTTCCCCTCTGAAAGCAATAAAAACATATTAAAAAAAAAAAATCTAGCCCCAAGGTTGAGGTTGAAGAAACATGGCTTAGAGAATGGAGCCCCCGCCAGCAGTACTACCAGGCATATGGAACAGGCTTGGAGGGTCTGGGGGTGCTGGGCTGGTGACCCGGACTTAGGACTCCTTCCTTAAAATATGACACTGGGGCTTCCACCAGAGCCAAAGGGGCTTATGAGGCTCCTGGGGGCTCGGGCCGCCCTACAGGACACAGCCCAAGAGGAGGCCAAAAAGACTGTAAGGCTGAGCTGAAGAGGCGAGTCTCCACAGAAATGTATAATTAGAACAGAGCCCGGCTAGCAGGGAGAGCCTTCTGGCCAAAAATGGCAAAAGTGCGAAGTGTCCCAGCAGAGCCAGGCCAAGCCCACTGGTACAGTCATCCCCCCAAGCTCTCCCTCCTCCCCGCCAGCTCCCTGAGCTATCACCACCTCCTCCCCCCCACGGCCTGGTCCTCCCCTGCTGGCACTGGAATTCATCTCCCCACTTGAGAATTCTTCCTGAGGCTGAAGCATCTGAAGTTGATCAGCAAACAATGGCCTCTCCTGAGTTGAGAATTTGTGAGGAAGCTGCCCTCCCGCCTCTCCAGAGGCGGCTAGAGCTGCCACATGTGCCAGATAAGCTACAGGCAGGATGATCAAAACCAGGTTGTACCGACATCACCCTCTGAGCAAACGAGGGGCTGGGGGAGGAGCCGGGGCGGGAAAGGCAGGCCAAACAAGCGCCCAGAGCTGTGGTGTGGGAGGAATCTGCTGTGTCACAGAAAGGAGCTGCCAGGGCTTCCACACAGGGCTGTGAGGTGTGGCCGGTCCTCGGGCCTGAGGGGCCCATGGGGCTGGCCATGGTGGGCAAGGCTGAAGTCTCCCAGAAAGGTTCCCGGCTGGATTATTAACCCTTTGGGACAGAAACCACGTTTCTCCATCTCTGGGTCACCCCCAGGATGCTTTATACACAGTAGAAATTGTCAAAGGAAAGAAAAGGGGCAGGGACAACCCTTGGGCATGAAGTACATGGGAGTGCAAAGGAAAGGTATTTGGGGGTGATGGAGATGGAGGCTCGTAAGCGCTTTGGAAAAAATCCGGCCTACAAGTGTTGAATTTTCACCCACAAAATGCACCCGAGTCCAGCTCTACAGAATCTTTGTCCAGACAAGAGCTCTCTGATCTTCCCCAAAGACTCTTCAAGTAGACACAGTGCCTGGTCCCCTAAGATGGCCACGATTCACCCTTGAACGACAGGGTCCCCGTCTCACCTGGCATCAGCTTCACTGTAGTATTCTCTGGCCACGATGTCTTCAAACAGCTCTCCGCCAGTAACACTGCAACCGACGGACAAAGAGGATCAGAGGAGGCAGGTCAGTCAACCAACCCTAGCATCCAACAGGTAGCGAGTCATACTGCAGAACAGCTTTTAAAGAAGCCCTGACTCTATATGCGTTTCATCCGAGAGCCCAGGACACACCCAACTCCTCGATGACATGGGGCTTCTCCTCGGGGTACCATGGGCCTTCCCTTCCTCCTGCACATTTGCTTTGATAACCTACAGATATAGCTAATCCTCTGGCAAAGATGACTCTACCGGGATCGAGGATAAAATAATTGACCTACTCAGAAAGGCATCGTTTTGAGACCAACATAAACACTAAGATACAGTTGCCCAAAAAGAACAGACCTACTCCTTGAAGCTGAAGAATGATGAGACTAAGAACAGAACCCAACCCTGAAAATACCAAAGAGGCACTTCCGGAGGTGAAGAGCCACTGTTAAGATATTAAACTACAACCAAGTGGAGGAGAGACCAATTAGAGCCCCGTTTACCACCAACAAAAGCTACCTACGAATTCTCAGAATTTCTCAGGTCATGCAAAGAGCTGTATTCTATTTCTCCATGAAGGACCACACACCGAGAAACAAGAAAAAAGCATCTGCACGAGATGAGCTGCTGAACTGAAATGCGACAGCAGTGGCCGTTCTGGGGCTCAGAGCCCAGGAGACCCCGAGCGAGCAGAGACCCCTCAGCAACACGCCGCGACCAGAGGGAGCTCAAAACCAAATTCTTCCCTTCGGGCAGAGCTGAGGCCTGGCTCAGGCCTTTCCCGAGCCTTCCTGCTGAACTAGCTGAAGGAAAGGCCCCGCATCCTCAGAAAGTGCACTTACAGGTCAAACACGAGGTAGTGAAACCCTTCTTCAGAAATGCTGTCGTGGAGGCGCACTGCAAGAGAGGAGACGGGACAGACATTAACAGAGAGAACCTGCAGATCCTATTCCTTCCTCCCCAGGAACCCCGTGCCCGCCGCCCCTCCTGCCAGCCTCGCCCCTCCTGCCAGCCTCGCAGGGCTCTCTCCGGAAGGAGTGCCAGGAGTGCCGCGTGTCCAGTGCTCCCCCACCCAAGGTGATGCAGCCTCGGCGCAGAGACACCCAGGCCCCAGGTTCAGCGCCCTGGTCACCACCTCAGACAAGCTTCGCAGCTAAGAAGACGGAGAAAAGCAGGGACCTTCGGAGGGGCTGGTCCGAGAGAAGCTGGTCCTGGGATAGGATGAGTGATGCTCAGTGAGAGGCACCAGGCTTACCGAGGGGGGGGGGGGGGGGGCAGAGAATGGCAAGATGGGAGAGCCCAGCGCCCTTTCAGAGGAGTCAAGGGAGAAGTGGGAGAGGGAGAGCCCAGCAGAAAGACACGTGGAGCGAAGATGATGATGGTGAGCGTGGGAGGCAATCCGCGAAGGCAACAATAACCATTACATTAAGTGCCTATTATGCGCAGGCCTTCTGTAAGCCCTCGGCATACACCACTTATGCCACAGGCATTTACTGAGTGCCTACTATGTGCCAGACCCTGTGCTAGGGGGTTTAGGTTTAGGAAGGACAACGTGCCTGTCTTCAAGGAGCTTATTATTTCTGACGACCACTGTAAGATGAGTATTACTCCTATTCCACAGATGAGGACACAGGAGGTTCAGGAACATATAATAACACGAGGTCGGGGCTTGAGCCTGCAACCAAGGTATGTACCCTGGACTGGAATCGAACCTAGGACCCTTCAGTCCACAGGCTGATGCTCTATCCACTGAGCCAGGCTGGCTAGGGCAGGAACATACAATATCTTGCCAAAGGCCAAAGATATGGTGGGTGAAGATGTGAATCCAGCTCTATCTGTCTCCAAAGACCCGTCTACACCACTGTTTCCTATAAGACAGGTGGAGTGGCCCACACACCCAGGCAACAAAATAACGGAGCCCGGGAGAGAGACCATTCACGAATGTACCTACAACAGCATCGACGGGTCTGGGAGGCCGTTGCGTGGAGCCGACTATGGCAACCCACCAATTGCAAGAGAAGGCTGGTGAGCAGAATCCCTTCCCACTCCCCGCCTCCAGGCCTCTTGGGCAGAAAACCAATCTAATGTCTGAGTTCTCTACAAGCTTCTGCCCACAGAGCCACCCTCTGGGTTAAACGCCAAGCTCCGAGCATCATTCTAATGCAAACACAGCTCCATGCTTTGGCTGCCGGTCTGGCTGTTCCTGTCCCTTCCCTCACCTGAACTCTCTGGATGGGAAACCTCTGTTCCAAAGAGTTCCCTCTGTTTGACCTTCGCTCCAACCCTCGGCAGTTTCAGGAGCACCTCACAGAGCACTTCAGGAATGGCCCGACACCAAGCCAACCAGTGACGTTCTCGGACACAGAAAAACCACCTTTTCTCTTCCCCAAACGCCAGCTTCCATTTCTGGTGTCAGAGCAGTTTATCAGGGCTGAGGTGCTTCCCTACATCCCCTCCTCACCGAGGCGGGATCAGCCAGAACCTAAAATCCAGGCACGAAGCCATCACCAGGGTGCCATGGTTCCCCTCGCTTGACACACGAGGGCTCAGGCCTGCCGGGTTTGAACCAGGGCCTAAGGACTGTTTACACTTCTCACTGCTTACCTTATTTGATCGGATCTGGTTACTCAACCCCAAATTCCACCCCAAACTCAGTATTTCTGTGATTTACCAATGGGACCAGAGGCAGCAGTGCTTCTCAACCCGTTCTCTCCTGTCCTCGGGCAAACAGGAGCCCGCTTCTCTAGCCCGCAGGTGACAGAAGGAAGGAGCGCAGCCAGGCGCGGGTGCCTCCCCGCCCCGCTCACCCAGGCGCTCACGCGAGCCCCCAAGCCCTGCCGCCGCCTCCTCACTGTGCTCCTCGGGGCTCAGTCAGTGCTGCATGCTGGGTCCTGCTGCAGCTGCTGCTCCCTCGCTTCCAAAAGGACTTTCCATTTAATTAGAAATTTGCTATTAAAAAGCATTAAAGTGTGTAATACAAATAATCCCCTGGAAATCAGCTGTCCCAGAAGCCAAAAACCAGCTTTGTTAGGGAGGTGACTAACAGCAGCTGGATGGCGCGCTCACAGGACAGCAGGCTCCGTGCTGACCACCGCGCCCCCGGGGAGTCCTGCCGCCCAGCCAGCCTGCCTGCCCGGACCCTCCCCCCACCGCACCCCCAGCACAGCACAGCAGGGCTGAGAACAGGGCGGGCACCCGGGCCTATGCCCAGACAGGGAGTCATTGGCACCTGCCCTTCTCCGTGAGGCCACACACAGAGCCCAGGTGGGAGGAAGGAGAAGCCGCAGCGGAAGACTCCCCCTCCCAGGCCACCCAGCCCAGAGAAGGGCTCCGGAGTGGGTGCCAGCGGGTGTGGAAGGCCCGTGTCTGAACGAGACTGCTATCGTTTTTGGTGTTTGGTTTCCATTTGTAAAGAAAATTAAAAGGGAAATGAGAACAAGGGGAGACATGTGACTGCACCTCTCGAAGTGCCCACCAAGCGGATTCTTCCTAATGATCCAAATGATAACCAACACGTGAGCTGCTTCTGTGCCTGGGCACTGTGCCAAGTGCTTTACCCCGGGGTTTTACTGACGCTCACACTGACTCTGGGGGACAGGTACTTCTGCTCACCCCCATCCAACCGGAGAGGAAACTGAGGCTCCAAAGAAACCCTCGAGGTCCTGCCAAGGGGCAGAGCTGAGACTCGAAGCCAAAACCAACGGGCATCAGACCCTTGATATTGTCACCTTCTCCATCCCCTTAGGCACAGGAGCCCTGTCCCCACGAGCCCTGGCCATTCTGATTCACTCATCAGCGTCCATTCGGCACCTTCTCTGAAGCAGGCGTGGCCGTACATGCCACGGATCCAGCTGTGAAGACAAGAAACCTGGCCCTGTCACCACGAGCTTCCAGGGGAGCGGGGAAGACAGCCTTTAAACCAGCACTTACCCCAGAACGGAATTGAGCACGACGGTGGAGGGCCGTGAGGCAGAAGGAAAGGATGCTATGGGTGCGTGCAATGAAATAACCCGACACCCCGCCCATCCACAGTGACGAGAGGGCAGGAAGACGCGTCTACAGACAGGAAGAGCGGGGAAAGGACTGTAGTGTTCATGACAGGACAGTGATAAGCCTAATTATAGCCTAATTATTGTTCTTTACAAACGGTGGAAGGAAGAACAGGCCAAAAACCACTCAGATACTCTTACTTGATATGTTTCAAGGACTGACAAAGCCACAACCCAAATATTGTGGCTATTTCCAATTCTTTAAAAACCACCCAACTGCCCTGGCTTGTGTGTTCAGTGGTTAGAGTCGGCCTACACATCGAAGGGTCCCAGGTTCGATTCCCAGTCAAGGGCACGTGCCTGGGTTGTATGTTCAATCCCGATCCCTGCCCCCACCCCCCCACCCCCCCACCCCCGGGGCTGGGCTGTGTGTGGGAGGCAACCATTGGCTAGGTCTCTTTCACATCAATGTTTCTCTCCCTCCCTGCTTCCCTCCCAGCCTCTCTTCCACTCTCTCTAAAAATCAATGGAAACAATATTCTCAGGTGAGAATTAACAAAAAACAAATACAAAAAAGACACACCCAACAATATGCCATATTTTAACTAACAAACCGTGGTCAGAAAGTACTGGAAAAGTGTCACTCTTAACGCCCACAGCAAGAAACACAGTCGGAAGGAGTCCTGTGGCCGGGGCTCAGGGGGAGCCTGAGGCTGCCCCCAGGAGTGGTGGGTAGGGAGTTAGAGCTGTTCAGTCACGATTCAACATTTCCTTCATTTTCTTTGCTACTATTTTTGCTGCACTTACTGGTAGCTGCATGGGCCCCGAGCCCAAGGCAGCCAGGCTTAAATACCTTGCGAACCGAGCTGGGGCTGGAGTCTGGGAGAGATCACTCCTGGCAGTTAGAATGTGTTTTCATCCCCATTTATTTCCTAGGCCTCCTTTGCTCGCCGAACCCTCCCAACTCCACAAAGAGGCACGAATGACAACACGGAGGCACAGGCGGGCTGAATAATGTGCCGAAAAACATCACCGCTACTAACCAGCAAATCCCCCATTCAAACCTGGACTTGACGCCAAAGCCACAGACCTTTGCGTCTCCATGGAGATGGTCCACAGACCAGCACCGTGAGCATCACCTGGAGACAAGGAGCTCAGGGCCGCCCCAGACCTCCTGAATCAGATCTGATTTTAATATGATCCCTAGGAGATCCACGGGCACAAAGAAGTTTGACAAGTGCTGCTCTAAACCACAGGGCTGGTCTGGGAGGGACACTGCTGGGGCCGCTCAGCACGAAGGAAGACGGAGTCTCTTCATCAGAGGAATTTAGAGCAGGGAGCGGGCAGATCACAGGCGGAACACACTCCATTCAAACTAGCCGGTGAGCACACCTGCCGTCTCCCCGTCTCAACTCCACACCCCTGGCCACTCTCCTGGGGCTGGTTTTGGTTCTGCAGTACACCGCATCACCAATAGGCTTTTAAAAAAAATTAACAGACTATTTTTTAGAGCGATTTGGGTTCACAGCAAAACCGAGCAGACCGTACACAGGGCTCCCACATACCCTCTGTCCCCACATATGCACAGCCTCCCCCACCAGCCACATCCCCCACCAGAGTGGCACATTCGTTATAACTGATGAACCTACAATGACACGCCATTATCAGCCAGAGTCCATAGTCTACATTAGGGTTCTCTCTTCCAAGAGGCTTTTAACCCCTGGGACGGAACAGATAAAGCTGGGGAGGCCTCACTCCTCGCACCAAGTCCCCTCCCGAGTCAGTTGGACCCTGAGCTCTGTGCTCTCAGCTTCCTCAACTCTGTACCACCCTCGGCTGGTCCACTTGTATCCCTGGGGGATGGAGTTAAAGAGGCCGGAGCCAAAAGGGCCACAGCTCTGAAGGATGGAGCAGTGGAGAGACGAGAGGAATAGTGAATGAGGGGGACAAAACTGCCTCCTCTCCTGCCACAAGCCAGGTCAGAATCCCTGGCAACCCCGGCCTCCTGGGCCCACAGCTCTGCCACATCTCCAGGAGGCCTGGTTCCCACCGGAAGCCGGACAGCCTGGCCAGCCAGCTCTCCCAGGACACAGTCCTGGCTCACCCTTTCTTCCCCCTGCCCTTGACCCCAGAATAGGGCCTCAGACCAACATCCCTCAGGACCTGGGAGCAGTCATGAAATGCAAGCACAGTTCTAGGCAATCAGCTGCTAACAAAGTGAGTATGGCTCGCCCGGCCTTTCCTGGGGCCTGCTGTCTCCCTACAGAGCAGATGGCTAGGGTAGATGGTCTCTCCATCTGCCTTAATTCTGACTTGGGGGCAGGTGGTACAAAGCAGGGGCCATCAAACCAAGTATAGTCTAAAAGGTCAAAAAGTATACATCTAATTTCTAGGAATACATTTTTAAAAGGTTAGAAGCTTATTTCAACTAGAATCCCATTTTTTAAAATTTATTTTATTTCAGAGAGGAAAGGGTAGAGAGAGAGAGATAGAAACATCAATGATGAGAGAGAATCACTGATCGGCTGCTTCCTGCACGCCCCACACTGGGGATTGAGCCTGCAACCAGGGCATGTGCCCTGCCCTGACCGGGGATCGAACTGTGACCTCCTGGTTCATAGGTTGATGCTCAACCACTGAGCCACCAGCTGGGTTAGATTCCTCCGTGGTTGTTTCTCGGTTGTCTTCGCCCTGCCCCGAACAATGTGGTCAACCACGCCTATGCCGCGGTGCTGCAGACCTGGCCCTGCCTCCTGCCTCATCTCCCCCTCCCCTTGTTCTCCTTCCTCCTGAGGGCGATTGGTCACTGTTCTACGAATTGGTCACTCAGAGCATCAGGAGAGGAAGTTGCTGTGCACAGACCCTGAGGCCCGGAATTAGAACACCAAAGTGCTCGGTGCTTGTGCGTGGCTTTAGTTACCCACGGGCCTTTTCTTCCTGTTCTAGAACTTCTAGGGCAGAGGTCACAAGCTCACAACGCCCACAGGCCCCACAGGTGGTGCCCCGGGAGATAACGGGGAGTGGCAAGGCCAGCGGCCAGTGGGCGAGGGGGCCACCACTGCCCAGCTCCCCCAGCTGACTCTGAGCACGCACAGAAGTGGGCTCAGCAGAACCCAGCCTCCTGATTTGAAAGACTAGGAAAGAGAATTCTTTCAAGATGCAAAATCTCATGCTTAAATACTGACCAGCAAATAATAAAAAATGTTTTTAGACCACGGAGCCAGCCCAACCAAAACACGCCTGGGTCTGTGACTGCTGTTCCAGGGGTGTCTCGGCACCGTCTGTTCTCAGGTGTGAGCCTGCCTTCGAGGTCGCCCAGGGGCCCCAGCCGTTCCCAGCCCAGGACCTGCCGGCTGAGAGGTGTTGGCTCCGTGGAGCACCCTGCGCCAGGCAGAGCGGAGCGCGGGCTACGCCAATCTGCTCGGGTGTAACCCAAGCTGCCGATTGTGATCTATAAAGCCCTGCATGGCTGGGGTTCTGGTTACCTCGGGGCGGCTCCTCTCCCCTTGGGCCGGAGTACGACCTCAGCTCTCCCACGCAATAGCTCACGTGAAGCACTCTGGCCCCAGATCTGGGAAGCCAGAGGCTGAGGAAGCATCACGCTTTGGCAGGTCGCCTCACGGGCCTGGCCACGGCAGAGGGGAGCGGGTGGCCTCCGGGGCGCTGTGGGGGGCCCCGATATTTAGGCTGTGCCCGAGGAGCACGGAACACATGCTTTGTGTGATGACTCAGGGCTTTCGGGGAGAACCTAGGAGATGCTCCCCGCTCTGCCTCAAGCCAAGACCGGGGTTTCTGCTCCGACGCTGCAGCCGGCCCCGCTTCTGTCCTCCCTGCGAGAAGCGTCAGATCAGGGCCAAGGCTCTTGGCAGAGACTGTTTCAGCTGAACAATGTAAAACTGAGCTGGAGTGGGTTGTGGCAGGCAAACCTCCTCAGGCTTTAGAACAACCAACAATGTGCTCTTGTCCCCCACGTCAGGGTGGGAGCAGGGAGAAATCCTCTGTGTTTTTCTCCTTCCCCATCCAAGTGGCTCCTGCCATCCCTTCTCCAGACAAGCCAGGCGGGTGGGCGGCTCGCTTCCCTGGCTCTGGGGAATACAAACAGGAGCACCATGGAAACCCCCAGAGCACGCACGACACCGCCACAGGAACAAAACTCTTCCAAGTCCAGAAACAAAATCCGGACCCGTTCCTGACGGCCGTGGAGGGCCCTGGTGAGGGACACCAGCCCGGAGCCTCACACACCGAGGACCTCGGGCCTCAGCCCCAAGACAGAAGGAGGAGGGAAGAAACGGAGTGTGAAGCCTGTTCCGATATCGCACATCCCAGCCCTGAGATGGCACTGTGGGCATGAAGACACCCAGGCCTCAAAACTAGAACGCCCCAGAATTCTGAGCAAGACCCGGCTGCTTTCCCGCTTGGGAAAAACAAGACACCAGGCAGGCCAAGGCCCAGGGTCAGAAGTAGTTCCATACACAAAAGGCAGCGAACCTCCGTTCTCCAGCCCCTGCTACAAAACGCCCCCAAAAGACAGTACTCGTATGTAAGTGCACTTACCAATGTTTGGATGTTTCAAAAGTCGGCATATCCGGGCCTCACGTTCTAGTTTCTGGTGATCTAAAAGCAGAGGAGAAAAACCAAAAGCCATCAACCACACTTTCTATTTGTGGCCCCCTGGCTATTCATACGCGTTCAATGCTTAGGCACCAACTATGCACTTTTACAATTTGCTGAATTCATGCAGCAAGTCACAGCAATCCCGGAGACAGGCACCATGACCACCTTCTCCAGGCGAGGAAATGGCTTAGGAAAGCACCGCCCGCTAGAGAGTGATGTGAATCCAGGTTTCCAACTAAGCTCTGGGACTCCTGCCACTACTGCAGGGCTTTCATCGGGCCGGGGTGTCCACAACCTCTTTCTTGTTAGAAATACTACTAATACCTAAGTTTTATTGAGCACCTACGATCTGACCAGGCACTGTGCTGGGAGCTGCATGTATTTCCTACTTTAGTCTTCAAAGCAACCCTAAAGCATAATGGTGCTGACAACAAAGGTGGTGACGATTTGAAAAAATTAAGAGGCAACGTTTATTGAGAGCTCACGTCTACACCAGGCAGATACAGCTATTTTATTTTTAATCTTCACCCAAGGATACGTTTTTATTGATTTTTTACAGAGAGAGGGGAAGAAGGGGAGAGAGAAAGAAACATCAATGTGAGAGAGAAACATTGATCGATGGCCTCCCACACGTGCCCCAACTGGGGATCGAACCTACAACTCAGGCATGTGCCCTGACCAAAAATCAAACCCGCAACCTTTCCATGCATGGGATGATGCTCCAACCAACTGAGCCACACTGGCCAGAGCTGGCAGATACATCTTTTTAAAAAAATATATATTTTTATTGATTTCAGAGAGGAAGGGAGAGCAAGAGATAGATCAATTGGCTGTCTTCTGCACACCCCCTATTGGGGATCAAGCCTGCAACCTGGGCATGTGCCCTGATCAGGAATCGAACCCGGGACCTCCTGGTCCATGGGATGACACTCAATCCACTGAGCCACACCAGCCAGGCTCTTTTGATTGATTGATTGATTGATTGATTTTCGAGAGAGATCGAGGAAAAGAGAAACATTTACCTGTTGTTATGCTTATCTATGCTTTCATTGGTTGCTTCTTGTCTGTACCCTGACTGGGGATCGAACCCTCAACCTTGGTGTATCAGGATGACACTCTAACCAACTGAGCTATCCAGCTAGGGCAAGGGGTAGGACCTTTCTGAGTGGTGCTTTCTGGGGAGTTCCTACCACAACAGGGGCTTAATAAGTGTTTATCAATAACATCAACTATAGTAGTAATAACTATTATTTACTAAGCATTTACTATACGCCAGGCAGAGGCATGGATTATCTCATTTTATCCTTACAAAAACCCTGTGAGGCAGGGGATCTGATTAGCTCCATGACACTACAAACGAGGAAACTGAAGCTTAAACAGTTAAAGTCACTGCCCAAGGTCACACGGGCAGTGGGTCTGAGCCCTCTTTCTCCATCTCGATGCTCTGACGACAGGATAAAGAAAAGTGAGGGCATCAAGTAAAAACTCCAGGCTTTGGGGAACACAGTCCAGGTCACCCCAATATCTCTTGGGCCAGCAGATGCCTTCACGTCACACCTGTCAAGCGACTGCTGCCTCCCTTGCCAGGGGCTTCTGCCCACCCACCTCTACTAAACAGCAAAGAGCCCCTGTGAGGCCTCCCGGACCCTCACAGCCCTCCTACTGGTGAGGTGCTACGGTGATGGAACTGAAGCCCAGAGAAGTTAAATAACTCGCCTGAGGTCCTATAGCCCATGAGACAATGTATTCTGAGATAAGGTAGGGTTTATGGACTAGAAGGAATCCATATTTATTGTTTCACCAACCACCCCCAGCTTTGTGCAAAATGTTCCCTCTAACGACAGCTCTGTTCCGTGGAAGAAGGAGGTAGGGACAGGCAGAGATTAGTTCCTGCTGCCCAGCTAATCCATCCCAGCTGCCCAAAGATCTGGGTCAGGCCTTCCTTCCCATCCTCGGGTTCGGCGTGAACACTGACCAGGCTGTAGCCAGGAGAACCCCAGGGAACCCCCTGCTCCCACATCGCCCGGATCCCTCCGTCCCGGGGACCCTCAGAAGGTGAGGTCGTCAAGGAAACAGCAATTAGCCCTGCCTGGTGCAGGGGGGCCTGCTTCTTCCAGATCTGGCTGGGAGAATGTCAGAGCTAACCCACCTTCCTCCTGGCCCCCTGGACCTGGGCTTGGAGGTCCCAAGCCAGCCAGCCCCAAAGCTACAGACCTACCAGCTCTCTTTCTGACCACTCACCTGACCACCCTCCACCCCCCAACCCCTGGGCTTGGTTGCCTGGGCAGGTGCAGAAGAGCATCTTACTATGCGGAGGTGGCAGCTGAGGGGAGGCCCGGAAGATTAATGTTTATCTCCTCCCTTAAGTCTCTTACTGGCTAATGGTTACAGTCCCACAACAGCAACAGCACTAAAAATAAGGGCGCTCTGGCTTGCTCATGACTCAGAGTGGGCAGAGCAGCGAGGCAGATTCATGCGCCCAGCTCCTCGAAGGAGCTGCCCAGGGTCCAGAGGGCCCCTCTTGGTCACTTAGTTCGACCCGAACGCCAAGGAGCCAGGCCCCCATTCTGGGGGAAGCCTGTGTCTTCTCTCAACCCTGGGCTGAGCCTGGGTCCTTGCTCTGATCCTTGGCCATGGAATCCCGCCACTAACTCATCAGGTTTGGAGTCCAACAGCCCCAGATCGAGTCCCAGCGGTGCCATGTCAGAGTTATTAACCCACCTGAGCCCCATTCATTCATTCAAAAAATATGCACCGAGGCCTGCTCTGTGACAGGCGCTGTTCTAGATGTTGGGGATACAGCCGTGAACAAAACAGACAAAAATCTGTGCCCTCATGGAGCTGATACTCGAGTGGGGCTGGGTCGGAGGGAGGGACAGACAATAAGAAGTGGATGGCATGGCCGACGTTGTGGCAAGTGCTATGTAGAAAAATAAAAGAGGGAAGGGGAGAGTGTAGAGGGCAGTCAGGGAAAGCCTCAGCAAGGAGGTGGCATTGGATTAGGACCAAAGGAGTAAGAGCACATTATTTTGTGCTAAAATGAAGGTGACGGCCCTGGCCGGTTTGGCTCAGTGGATAGAGCGTCGGCCTGCAGACTGGAAGGGTCCCGGTTTGATTCCGGTCAAGGGCACGTACCTTGGTTGCAGGCTCCATCCCGGCCCTGGAGGCAACCAATCGATGTGTCTCTCTCACATCGATACTTTTCTCTCTGTGTCTCTCCCCCTCCCTTCCACTCTCTAAAAAATCAATGGAAAAATATCCTCAGGTGAGGACTAAAAATAGTAATAACAACAACAACAAAAATAATAAAATGGAGGAGATGCCCGGCCAGTGTGGCTCAGTGGTTGAGCGTCGACCTCAACTTAAGAACCAAGAGATCGATATCACCGATAAGGGTTTAATCTGCAACATTTACAGGGAACTCATGAAACTCAACAATAGGAAGATAAACAATCCAATCAAAAAATGGGCAACGGACCTAGATAGACACTTTTCGAAAGAGGACATACAGAAGGCCGAAAGACATATGAAAACATGCTCAAAGTCACTAATTATACGAGAGATGCAAATCAAAACAACAATGCGGTATCATCTCACACCTGTCAGAATGGCCATCATCAACAAATCAACAAACAACAAGTGTTGGAGAGGATGTGGAGAAAAAGGAACACTTGTGCACTGCTGGTGGGAATGCAGACTGGTGCAGCCACTGTGGAGAACAGTATGGAGCTTCCTCAAAAAACTAAAAATGGAACTCCCATTTGACCCAGTGATCCCACTTCTAGGAATATATCCCAAGAAACCAGAAACACCAATCAGAAAGGATATATGCACCCCTATGTTCATAGCAGCACAATTCACCATAGCTAAGATTTGGAAACAGCCTAAGTGCCCATCAGCAGATGAGTGGATTAAAAAACTGTGGTACATCTACACAATGGAATACTACGCTGCGGTAAAAAAGAAGGAACTCTTGCCTTTTGCAACAGCATGGATGGAACTGGAGAGCATTATGCTAAGTGAAATAAGCCAGTCAGAGAAAGATAAATACCACATGATCTCACTCATTTGTGGAATATAGAGAACAACAGACTGATGAACAGGGACAGATCCAAAGACAGAGAAACAGCGATCAGACTATCAATCCCCAGAAGGAAAGTAGGGGAGGGTGGGGGTAAGGGGAAGAGATCAACCAAAGGACTTGTATGCATGCATATAAGCCAAACCAATGGACATGGACAACAGGGGGAAGAGAGCATGAGTGGGGGGGTGGGGGAGGGTGGGAGTTAATGGGGGGGATGAGGACACATTTGTAATACCTTAACCAATAAAGAATTAAAAAAAAAAAAAAGAACCAGGAGATCACGGTTCAATTCCCGGTCAAGGCACATGTCCAGGTTGCAGGCTCAATCCCCAGTGGAGGGTGTGTAGGAAGCAGCTGATCAATGATTCTCTCTCATCACTGATGTTTCTCTCTCTCTCTCTCCCTCTCCCTTCCTCTCTGAAATCAATAAAAATATATTACAAAAATAAAAATAAAATAAAACAGAGGTGAATTAAATGAGGTCACTGAGTAAGTGCTCGGCACGGTGCTGGGCACACACAGAGAGCCTCCTTCCCCAGGGCCCGGTGATAAGACAGGAAGGCCTCTCGGACAGGGCTTGGTGGCCACGGCTGGTACCAGAGACACTGAGAGAGTTACTCTCCCTCAGGCACCAGGCACACAGCACACCAACTGAGCCCTCTGACAGGCTCCCACAGCCGTCCTGGGGGAGGGGTGTTCCTCCACCCCTTGCTCGGTCCACAGCCTGCAGGCGAAGGTGAGCAACAGGGCCCTTCAGAGCGCAGAGCCCAGGCAGCAACGCCGCCTGCGGATCCCTCCTCTTCCGCAGCTCCAGCCTCGCTGGCTGTGGCGCCCTGCCATCCAGCTCTGCTCAATGAGCCGCGGTTTCTGCCTACCACACTCTCCCCTGCCTCCTCCCACCACGCGCAGCCGGCCAGCACCCCGGCCTCTCCAGCTCGTCTCCAGTCCCCTTTCCACACACTTTCTGTCCTGTAATCCCCTCCAGGGCTGGTCCACGTCTGGGGGAAAGCAGGGCTCCACCCCAGCAGCAGCAGGATTCAGGAACAAGTATGGTGGGAAGAGCATCCTTTCCCAAAGGCAAAGGCTGTCCCAGCTCAACACAGCATCCCCAACCTCAAAAGGGACGAGGCCCCTGAACTGTCCTGGTCCCCGGGGGTCGGTCCAGGCTGTGGCTCAACTACCCAAGGTGGTAACACACCAGCTGCTCTGGGCACAAAAGCAGCCTTCTTCCTTGAGACACACCTCCTTCCAGTGACCACTGACCTCGCTGCTCCTAGGGGACGGCCTCGACCTTCCCAGGCTGACCTTCCCGCCCACCTTTCCACCAGGCTGGTCCCCACCCCCTCCCCACGGCCCAGCCCCCCCTTCCTGTTTGACAACAGCCACTTCCCGCTTTTGCACAGGGCCACTTCCTGCCTGCCTGTGTGCTACTGCCATGGAGAGGCCCACCCCTGCCGGCCTTCAGCCCAGTTCCAACCACAGCCCTCTGCAAGGTTTTCCCCCCTCAAGAGCAGAGGTGGCAACAGGAGCAGAAAGCAGAAGCAGCTGTTATCGGGGACCGGCTTCAGGCCCCGCCCAGCAGCACACCTAGGGCGGAGGGTCCCTGCCGGCCTGGCCTCTCCTGCCTTCTGCCCGAGCACTTCAAGACTTGGTCCAGGCTCCACAGAGGCAGGCGCCCTTCACCAAAAGGGCAGCAAAGCGTGATCAGATGTGCCAACGAGGGCCGAAAAGAGAGAGCAGGCAGTGAGGAGACAGCCTGCAGCAAAAGGGAGTGCGGAGCCCGGGAACCATCTCTTCCCGAGGACCCCGGGAGAGAAGCCCACTCCACGTGCACGTTCCTTCCCCCACAGGACCGGGGGCCAGGGAGGGCTGGAGAAACAGTGGCCTGCCCGCTGATTTAGTGACATTTCTCTAAAACCACAAATGCCAGCACTAGTTTCAAATAAGACTCTGCTGCCACCGAAACACACAACCTCCTGTCCGTGGGAAAGGACCCAGAGCCCTTGCCCCGACTATGAGGACCCTCCTCAGTCCAATCTCGATGACACCCTTGACTTTTCCAAGGGTATCTCAAAGGGTTGTGCCTATGGCCCTCACAAGACCGGGAGCAGCTTTCTAAAAGCCCCGTCAATTCCAGATGCTCGTCAATTCCAGATGCTCGATTTGGGGATTGGCTCCCCTTCTTCCTAGCCCCCTAGATCTACTCTGAGAAGTAGAAACAAGGGCAGTGTAGGGATTTGGTGTCATAACCCCCACTCTCCAGCTACTTATAAACGGCCCCTGGCCTTGGGCACTGACCGGAGGGAATCCCACACCACAATCCCACTGACCGCACCCTGACACTGCCACGCCACGCCCCTTCCTCTTTGGATCTCACTATAAAGGTGCAAAGTCTCCCATTAAAAGCGAAGTCCGGCCACCATGTAAGAGCAGGGGGCATGGCTTCTATTTCCTTCACACCCACACACCCGGGAACTGGCTGAGGGCTGTGACTACAAGAGGCCAGGCCTGGCATGTGCCATGTGAGCACCACGTGAACACCAGGCTCTGTCCTCTAAGCTGGCGCTGTCCTCCCTTCTCTGCAGTCCGAACTGGAGCAGTTTTAAGCAGCGACACAAAGACCTGAGCCCCAAGTTGCCTTAACTCAGGAGGCACAGGAAAGAGGTGCCAAGAAGTGTCCCGCAGCAAAAGTCTCCCAAACCAGCTGGGGCGGAGAAAATCCCCCGGGGTCACCAGCAAGCCCCAAGAAGGCAAGGTTCTGCCTCTGGACACTCTGGACACGCTCAAGGGCCAGAACAGGGTCAGCCGCCGAGTTCTCCATGCCCCCAGCAGGGCTCTGGGTGCCGGCAGCCTTTGCCCACTGTTTTGGTGACATTTCCTTCATGGTAACCAGCCCCAAGTAAAACATCCCAGGAAGCAGCCCCTAAAAATAGCTCCTCCCAGGGCAGCAGCAAGCAGGGGGGGGAGGGGAAAGGGAGGAGAAAAGAGGGGAGCAGATGGGAAGCTGCTGGGGCCCAGGAAGTAGAGACGGTGCTGGGGGGAGTGGCTGGGACTCCCCCCACCATCGAGGGGTCTGTACCCAGACACGTGGGTACAACCAAGAGCAAGGCCTCAGCCAGCAGAGAGGAGAGATTTGCTCCACTGGGCTCAGAGCTCTGGGCCTCGCTGGAGAGGTGTGGAAGTGACCTATCAGGATTCACCACAGAACAAAACGCCCAGAAACTGTGTTTTAAAGGGAGGAGCCCCGGGTAAGTGGAGACCACATCACCCGAGTATGCTGGGGTCCGAACACTGGCAAAACCACTGGCGTACCTAACGGCTCACGGCAAACAACACTTCGGTGCCTCGGTTTCCCCACTGGCCCAGGGAGGGGCAGATCTGTCTGTCTATGGGAAGACGATGAAGGCCCTCCGCTGAGAGGCACTCAAGAGGTGCAAAGTGCCCGTCTCCTCCTGTCACCACGCTTCTGGCACCCACGGGATCAGGCCCTGCCGGCCAGCCAGGGCTGCCCAGAGAGCAGCAAATAGAGAGATGGGGGCAGAGCCCATCACACCCACTCCTCCCCTTGCCCGTCTCCAGCCTCAGCAGAGAACGGGGTCAGCCGCTCGCTTCTAGGGTTTCAGCACAGCCTCGAAGTTGGGCACAGCTTCTGACGAGGGACCAGAACAAGCAGCTGGAAGAAAGCAGGGGCCTCGCCTACGGGACGGGACCCCCTTCCAACTTCCAGCCCCACCCCATGATGCCAGCGCCCAAAGTCACTCTGGGAAGGTGGATGGGAGGGCAGGTGGCAGGCCAGTGCTGCGTGAGCTAAGTCACACAGCTCACAGCATGACGGTACGAAACTGGCCGGGCAGAAGCCTTGGCACAGAGAAGGGACCTCCAGGCTGCTTCTTAATCCACTTGGGAGGAAGAGTTAGGGGAGCTCAGTCACTTATATACAGGATGTCCATTTCTCTGTCAAAAAAAAAAAAAATGGCCTGTTTTCTCCTTTTCTCCTTAGGAGGAAAGCATGGTTTTGCGTACAACCTCCTTAAATGCTTCCGCCAGTTCCCGAGCCCCGGCATTCCAGTGCTGCCTAGATTTCTCTTCCTTCTCCCCCGCCCACTGCTGCTTCACCCTCCCCTCACTTCACCCAGATCCTTAACAGGAAAGTCTCACTTGGAGATACCACAGGGGACACAAATGTCATGGGGGCTACTCAGGCCAACACTAAGGGGGTGGGGACTCTCAGCTGGCACCACCCGGGGGGATCCTATTTCAGTCCCCAGGGCCAGCTGGACCCAGAAAGGGACAGCCTTTGCCCTTCTGGTGGCCAACATACCACAACCCCAGGCACAGCTTGCCACAGCCTTGAACACGGACCGACACCCCAAGCTGGGAGCTCAGAAGGAGGCCCCAAATCACAGAGCGGCCCTCGTGCACAGATGGCCACAGGCCGGCAGAGACGCCACCTGGAGAAGGCTGGGCTACCATGTGTCTGGTAAATCGCAGAAAGCATGGCAAGAGCAATTGTCACTGCTGTCGCTGATTTCAGATGGCATTTCTCAGAGCACGGCTCAGGGGCCGCCTGCATGTGGATTCTAGAACCCCACCCCGGACGCCCAGAAGCAGAACCCCCGTGGCCGGAGCCAGGCACGTGTGTCCTCACCAGTGCTCAAGGTGGTCCTTATAGACTCTAAATCTGGAAACCACTGCTCTGAGACGTTCCCACACTGCCCTAGACGGCTGCTCATGACAGGGAATCCTAAGCTATCCTGTCTTCCTACCTCTCCGACCTGCATTATGTCCCAAGCACAGGTCTTTGCTCTCATCCGTCCTCTCCCAACAGCTCCGTCAGGCCTACAGGCTGGCTCCATGGAGCAAAAAGGGGGAACCCGAGCCAATACCAGGGTATAAGGGTTCCAACAACTTGGCTATGAGGTTCCAGAGCCAAAGCCAAAAGGCAACCATGATGGGCCATGTAGTCCTTTTATAATCGATTCATTCAGCACACAGATGCCCTGTATGTCTCGGGCACTTGGCAAGGCCCTGCCCACACAGTAGTAAAGAAACAGATATGGTCCCTCCCGTTACCTCCCAGGTCGCTGGGAAGAGGAAAGCTTTTGGTTTTCATTTAGCTTCAATAGAAATTACTTCCCATAGGATATACAGACTAAAGAGAAACATTTGTTAATCCTCGTCGGAGGATATTAGAGTGGAAGGAAAGAAGGGAGGGGGAGAGAGAGAGAGAGAAACATCGATGTGACAGAGACGCATCGACTGGTTGCCTCCCGTATGCACCCTAACAAGGGCCAGGGATCGAGCCTGCAACTGAGGTACGTGCCCTTGACTAGAATTGAACCTGGGACCCTTCAGTCCATGGGCCGACATTCTATCCACTGAGACAGACTATACACATACATACATACATACATACATACATATAGTAAGTGCTGTACCAGATTTCAAATATTTGCTCCTGGTAGCTTCTCATAGTAAGGCCAAGTATCCATCATAGTAAAAGCAATTGGAATGAAGATAAATGGTCCAAATACAGAGGTTTCTTAGATGCTAATTGTTCCAAGAATAAATCCTAAACTATGTAGAAGAAAGGAAGGACCATTTGCCCTTCAACTGTAGCAATATGGGGCAATGTTTTGGATGTAAGCAAGGGAGCAGGATATAAAATGTTATGCACCACGAGGTGAAAATCTATATGCATATGAATAAAGATAAGGGAATATGAAGATTTAAAAATAAAAAAAGACATAAGGGCTCAGGCTCCTGGGGGTGGGGGGTGCTCTTAAATCTTAAAATAACGACTTATCATTGCCATCACCTGGCCCACTAGCTCCTGCATCCAAGCCTATTTTAAATGCCTCCTTCAGCCCAGCAGAGAGCTCAGCTTGGAACCATGGGTTCCCTTAAGAGCCCCAACTCCACACCGATCGCTGTCCCAAAGCAAACGGAGTGACGTTATGTGACTTTCAGAGACTTCACGTAGCCAGGGCCACAAGGACAGTATACAATGTACAGCCACAGGAACTCCCTACCTTGCAACCCAGCCACCAACCTGGGCCTGAGGCCACAATGACAAGAAACAACAGGGCAAAAGAAGGATTCCATCCGGATCCACCCGCCAGAAGACCAGGTGATCTCTCCCCGTGCCTCCTGGGCCACCTCATCATGAATGCCAAGGAGAAGCAGCTCGATACCCGCTTGCTTTCCTTTCGGTTTGCAGCACAGAGAATCGCAGACAAGAAAGAGAACAGGCAGGGAGACTCTGCAAACACCGCCACCCCCTTCAGACCCTGACAGTGACCCTGGTGGACCCACCACATTCCCAAACACAGAAATCCAACACCTGCGGAGCCCTAGACAGACAGACAGCGACGAATGAAACCCAAACCCAGCTACTGCACCTTTATAAAATATACAGCGTAAACTGAGAGGCTGCGGGAAGCCGCGGCCTTCACTCCCTAACCCCATGGGCACCAGCCTGGTGGGCCCCCTGGCCCAACCCTCTCCAGGAGCTCACATCCCTGACGCCCACACCTACAGCACAGCCCCTGGCTTGCTCCCTCCATCTCCAAGACAACACCCTCCCACTCTCCCACCTCCAGACAGTACTGGCACTTACATATTCCTGACCCTCTTGCTGGCATCTGTGCCGATCAGCCAGGAGTAGGCCTCTGTCCCAAAGTCAACCTGGCACACAAGCCATACAACAGAGCCCCAGACTTGGCATAACCATCTCAAGAGAGGGGGAGTTGCTGTCTGAAGCATATGATCTTACACAAGAATTTCCTTCTTGAGGGGAAAAAAAAATAAAAAATCAAAGAGAAATCAAACCTCACCCAGTTTGGGCAGGGAGAGAATGATTATCAGTTGGGAAAGACAGGGCAAGGTTGAGAGGAGGTGAGGATGGGCAAGAGACATGATTACACAGGTCAGAGAAGTTCAGGTGGGTAGGGAGGGACTAGAAAATGACAGCCCAAGGCAGGCAGCTCTACAAAGTCACCTCACCAGCTATGCCCACACCCCAGAGTTGGGCGCCCCGTCATCTCTCCATCCCTCACCCCTGGGTCAGAGGACACTGGTGAGATGAGGAAAAGCAAAGCATGACATGATTAACTGGAGACACCAGACTACACCAGGGCTATGCCGTGTGGACACGGGAAGGTACGCACTCTCAGGCTGTCATCTCTGCCCGCACCCTGCATCCCTGGCCAGAGGATGTCTGCCAAGGAGCACAGCCCACCGTGCTGTACCCTCCCCTCCCTGCACCCCAGGGAAGGAGTGCATCTGACTGCCCACATATCTCTATGGTAACCATTGCCTCCAATTCAAGGTACCCAGAGAGAAAGAAAACAAACAAATAAGTCAACTTTATAGCCAACGTAGAGGAGCAGCAAGAGATGGGGGCTGGGAGAAAGCGAGAAGAGCTCTGCCTGTGGGGATGGAGAGGGGCCCTCCCAGCCAGGAGGTAGACACCCTGCTAACTAGGTCCCAGGACAACTGTCAACATGACAGAAGCCCACTGCCCTCTCTCTGGAATTCTATAGTTTCTCCAATGCTTGGGGACATCTCTTACATCTCTTACCCTAGAGATGTCTGGGTCATTACTAGCGATAGACTAGTCTTCCCCTGTCTACCCCCAGGCATCTGTCCTGGCTCCTAATGTATTTAAGGCATCCTACTGCCCAGCCCTAAATTCCCTGCTCTGAATCTCATAAAATGTGTCCCCCTGCTGCACCCGGCAGCCCTTGATGACCCAACCCATCCACATACCTCTGTACTCACCAGACCTGTTCACAGAGCACTTCACACACAGCTGGGTCTATACCTATCAGATGAGGTGAGTTTGGCAAGCACCCAAGACAAGGTTCAGGGAGTGTAGGTGCGAGGTGTGAAAGCCAGGGCCTGACCCTCCTGGCTTCAGGTGCGGTCAGGTGCTCAGGAGGATCTCACAAGTCAGGCTCTAAGGCCTGGCCCCTCCTCACCCTCAGACCCGGAGGCGATGCGGCTCCCACCCAGACCAGGCCATTGAGAATTCCAGACCATGAGGCATCACTCTCCACCCAGGACAGACTGCATCTGCTGCTGCACCACCAACTTTGTAATTTGATCAAAAAAGCAATCAAGTTCATCTGGCAGGATTTGTTCCCAGAAGCCCTCGCCAGTAGCTGCCTCCTCTGATGTTTACAGATTCCCTTCCCTTGGGAGTCTGTTCTGCCGCCTGGTGGGCAGGGGGAGGCTGATCTGTCAGAGCTGTTCACTTGCTGCATTTCCATCCTAAGTCACCACGGGGGCACAGGGCCTGGGACAGACCTGGAGTGGCTACCATTGCCCCAAACACACACACTCCACATGCCCCCAATTGAGAGCTCGCCGTTCCATGCCGCCCGACATTCCCAATGTCCCCCCTCTCTTTAAAACCAAGCTCCTTGAGCCTTCAGGGACTGCAGCTACCTACATCTCTTACACCCGCTTCATTCTTCCATCTGAGCACTTCAGGTTTCCCGTGCAACTCCTTCCCGGGCTTCGACGTCCGCCCACCCTGAAATCCCAACTCTTCTCCAAGTGCTGAAATGCACAACCCCAACTCCTAGAGCATCTTCGGAAGAAGCCATAACCCCTGGAGACACCCCAGGGAGAGGCCCAGCTGGGCAACACTCACCCCGGGCAGACAACTTCTTGGTATTGATGATTTTTGCTGCATACTCCTGCGTGGAGGTTTTCTTCACACACCTGCGGACCACAGAGAAAGCACCCCTGGAGGGAGAAGGGGGAAAGAGCTGGGACACGGAGCACAGTAGAGTCACACAGACATGCTTCAGGTCTGAGGACAGGGACGCGCCCATCCACCCTTCGTCAAAACCACATACACACACCAGCCCAGTGACCATCACTATCCAACATGGGTCAGGAGATGTGGCCACTGCATGACACTGAACAGAGGTGCGGGGGACCACCCCACTCCCACCGCCTCGTCCAGTCACTGGGCCCAGCCCCAGCCCCAGCCTCAGGCTGCACATCAGGAGCTGGTGGGCATGCTTCACACACACACCTGCTGCATCACAAGACAGCCCTGCAGTCGGGCCAAGAGAACCAGGGCAGGGAACAGAGACCCTGCCCTGCTCTCAGCAGGAAGAGGTGCAGGCAGGGGAAGGAGAGATTAGAAAGAGGGTAAAACCCCCTGAGAGAGAAATCTCCCTCCACCATCGGGAAAGGTGCAAAAGTGAGGCTCAGATCTCCCCCCACCGCCTGCAGCCCACTGCACCCCGGCTCCACTGCCGGGCGGGAAGAGGGGATGCAGTTGTGGGTCTCATCCATAGCCCTCCTGCCCCTTCCCCGTGATATCTGCCTCGAGTCTTCCCCTCCCCAAAGGGAGCGCGCACTCTCCAGCTCTGGAAACGTCTAGGGGGGCGGGCAGGGCGGGGGCTGCAGTGGCCGGCTCGGCGCTGCGGGTGGGGGTGGGGGGGCCGGGGCTGCTGCAGCGGCCAGCTCAGTGCGGAGGGGAGGGGGATGCGGCGGCGGCGCGCGCGGCTCCCGGGACCACTGCAGGGATGGGGGGAGGGGACGGGGGGACTGCAGCACCGCCCCGCAGCGGGGCCGGGATCCTGGAAGCGGCACCGGCGGGGGGCGGGGCCGGCCCCCAACGTCCCCCCACCCTCGGCGCCGCAGCGGGGCTGGAGCTG
>NW_005871117.1:3473777-3514950 GCF_000147115.1 Myotis lucifugus | reverse complement strand
CCCCGGCCCGGCCCCCGGACCGCCTCCGGGGAGGGGCCTCCCGCCGCCGGCCCCGCCCCGCCCGGGAGCCGCCCGCGCGGGGCCGGGCGCACCCGGCGCGTAGAGGAAGGGTCCCTGCACCGGCCGCCGGGAGGGGACGGAGAGGGTGGCGACCGCCAAGCTCCTCCCCGGGCGGACCCTGCCCGGGCGCGGGAGGTGTGTGCGTGCGGGGGGCGTGCAGGGATCTGGACCTCCGTGCTCTCCAGCGGGGCCCCGCACTCGATCCCAAGCCCCCAGCCCCGTGCCCAGCGCCGTGGGCGAAGGCCAAGGTCAAAAGTCCGAGTCGGACTGCGCGCGCCCCCGCCTTGCAGACCAGCTCTCGCGGCCTCCCCTCGGGGAGCTGACGGTCTAGACCGGAGTAAGTCAGCGCCGGGGTCGGTCTGAGCTCAGAGCCTCGGGCACCGTTGGCTCAGGGAGACCAGGCCGGGCCGAGGATGCAGGTGGAAGGCGGCCGCGCTGCACGCCACCCGGGAAGATGGGAGCCGTTCCTCCCCAGGCCGGTCATGGAAGGGATGCGATGGAGGCGAACAGAGAGGGCTCCGTGCTCTGTGGGCTTGCAGAGCCCCTGGACGGGAGGAGAAAACACCCCCATTTCCTTGCAGGACACCCTGTGGACACCCTGTGTTTTCATTTTATCGCACGCATCACGCCTTGTAATGATCTGTTTACTGGGAGAACTAGAGCAAGGTTGTCTGAAGAGTGAACTCAGGTCAGACCGCCTGGCTTTGACTTCTGGGCAGCTCGCTGACTTCTGACCAGCTCTGCGATGTAGGGCAAGTCACGCAATCGTTCCCAACTTCAAGTACATTCTCTGAAAACCGGGAGGAATAATAGATTCCACCTCACAGCGCTGTGAGTGTTAAAGGGACTAAGGCACCGTAAAGCACTTAGAATAGTACCTGGCACTAATTAGAACAGTGTCAGCTGTAATTATTTGTTTAGTATTTGCCTCCCCGCTAAATTGTAGGCTCGGTAGGCAGGGTCTCTGCCTCCCTTGTTCGCCAGTGTGTGTATACCCAGCCCCAGACCTCTGTAAACATTTGTGGAATGAACTCCCTAGGGCCCTGGCAGAGGCAGCTACCATCCCCTCCTCCGTCCCCACTGTCAGAATATGGTAGGACCCAGGCACATAACTGTCTCTGTGGTTCTCAACCTGTGGGTCGCGACCCCTTTGGTGGTCGAACGGCCCTTTCACAGAGGTCGCCTAAGACCATCCTGCATATCAGATATTTACATGACGATTCATAACAGTAGCAACATTACAGTTATGAAGTAGCAACGAAAATAATGTTATGGTTGGGTCACAACATGAGGAACTGTATTGAAAGGGCCAGAAGGTTGAGAACCACTGGTCTAGGTAGAGGGGAAACTGGCTGGGCAGGTTCCTGACCTGCTGGGACCTCTATACCCCAAGTCAGGGACCAGCCCCAACTGGGCAGGCAGAGCTCAGCCAACTGCTGCAGCTCAGTCTTAATTACAGCAGGGCGCCCACTGGGAGTCAGGCCTCCATTGTCAGCAGGCTGGCTGGCCTGCAGAAGGCAGCTGGGAGGTTGAGAGTCCTCCCAGCCTCCTAGGCCACCTCCCTGAGGGGGTGGGTGGAGCAAAGCTCCCCAGGAGGGCTCCTATCCTTACCCAACAGTCCTGGGAGCTGATCGGAAAACCCAGCCTGCCCAGTGGGGAGGATGGAGCAAACCGGAGAGGGAAACTTTAGCAGATTGCCCGGGAGGAGGGCCGAGAGGACCAAGAAGGAAAGGGTTGAGGTGACAGCACACCATGCCCCACCCCTCCCCAGGCAACAGGAAGTAAGGCGCTGGGGAGTAAGGCCACTTCCTCTCCTGAACCCGGGTGAGAGCCTGGTTTCAAGTCCCAGCGCGGGGCAGTGAGAGTGTGCACCTGGGAATGACAGTCAGTCATGAGTTCCTGTGGTTCACGGGAAAGGCAGCGTGCAGGCCGAAGCGGGGGCTGCCTGTGGGTTAATCATCAGTGTGCCTTTCCCAAGCCTGACCTCCAGATGCTGAAACTTTATATTCATTATCACAAGGTGGAGTGAAGACAGGGAGGTCAGCACAAGCACAAGCACAGACTCAGGGCTGCCCTGGAGTCAGTCCCCTAGGGAACCCCGGGGGGAACCGTCAAACAGGACCGCATCCCTGACCTTCCCCACGTGCCCGCTGTGCGAGGGGATGGCCCTGTTAGGTGTTTTAGAGGAACCATACAAAGCGCTTCGCATCGAGTTTCTGGGTAACAGTGAGAGTGGTGAGAAAAATATTGGGGTGGAGCCTCGGGGTGCCTCACCGTCATGAGTAAGGAGACCCAGCCTCCTTTCAACGCAATTTATCAACTGCCTACTAAGTGCTTGGCACTGCCTCTTTGTGAAACCTCCACGTAAAGTGGACAATTAGGATTGACACAATTGGAAGGAAACTCAAATCATTCTCTCCTTTTCCCTTCCCAGGTCTCCCTCCCTCCTCCCCCCCTCTCTCACTACCTCTCTCAACAGCTCAGACTCCGATGTGGATGTGGCCTGTGGCCGCAGTGGCAGTTTACACACAAACACACACCCTCCTTGATCCCCATTGCTATAGCACCCACACAACCTCCAGCTACCCCACAGCAATTAGAGGGAAGATACATTTAAATAATGACGAGTTCGCTGGCTCCCTGCGCCTCAGTATCTATGGCAACCTCCTGGGGTCCGGGAGCTGCGCTGTTCCGGTTGCAGCCAGTCCCCTGGGCAGCACCAGCACTCGGGCAGCACCGCAGCGCTGAGCCGGAGCCGGAGCCGGGAGCCGGGAATTACACAGGAAATAGATGCCCTGATCGTCACTGGAGGGCCCACTGGGTGGGACCCTCCGTCATTCTGCCGATCTTTCTCCCTGAAGGCTCTGAAAATGACACCCTGGGACTGCCCTGAATGAGAGGAGCTTCCCTCCCTAATTTCGGAATGCAGTTTTAGAGAATGAAAGTACTTATTCTTCAAACATGAGGAAAATGAGCAGTTGGAAATGAGGTGCTTACATGCAAGGGGGCTGACAGTCTTGGAAACAAAGCATAGTTACCTGCTTGTTAGGGGACGTTGTAAAATAAATTTGAAGAGAATTCAGTTTTGTGCCCATGAAGGGTTTTTCAATCCACAGTACACAGCACCCTACAACTGCCCGAGCAGTTGCTCAGCATATATTGGGGTTCCACATAAGATTTTGTTAAGAGTCCCGGACTTAAAAAGAAAAAAAGTCCCTGCGAGAAGTTTGAAACTCATTGGACCAGTGGCTTCTGAGGTGCCCTCCAACTTTGAGATTCTATGACTAATTTTGGAGAATTAGGGATGATGAGGTCATGGCCTCTCTCCAAGGACTCTGAGAAAATCATTTGAGGCGTTGGAAACTAGTGAGAAAATGTTATGACGGGGATAGAAAAGAGAAGGCGCTCGGCTGGCGTGGGTCAGTGGTTGAACATCGACCCATGAACCAGGTCACGGTTTGATTCCCAGTCAGGGCACATGCCTGCGTTGCGGGCTCAATCCACAGGAGGCAGCCGATCCATGGTTCTCTCTTATCATTGATGTTTCTATCTCTCTCTCCCTCTCCCTTCATCTCTGAAATCAATAAAAATATACATATTAAAAAAAAGAGAGAAGGAAAGACCAATGAAAAAAATTTAAATAGGCAACTCCCAAACTTAGGAGGGGGTGAGAGACGCCCTTCTCTCTCCTGGAAGGCACATCAAATCACAACCACGGAAAAGGTGATGTGACCCATCCCCAGTGGGACCTACTCCCCACCCAGACCCGTGGTCCCATGCCTCCCGTGTCAAGGAGCTGAGAAAAAGGATGAAGAACCGCAGATTAAATCAACGGCTGCTGTATTTCTTAAAAGAGAAGCTGAGATATGAAGGTGAAGGGCTAAAGGGTTGGGCGTAGGGCCTGAGAAATTGGGGTGAGAGGCGGAGGATATTTGGGGTGAGGACTGAAGCAGATGGTGTGAGGTGTTTGCATTGATGAAGTTGTCTGAAAAGATTCGTCTCTTGTGGATCTTAACATTTTCAGATTTTCAAGTGATTTGTGGGAGTATGTAATGTGAGGAACTCCATTTTCCAGCCAAAGAGCAGTGTGGTTCCCCACGCCCAGGCCAGGGCTCCCTCGGCCTCCGACTCTCCACCAAGCCCCTTCAGATTGTGCAGCCTTCAGGGCAGAGGGTATCTGATCGTTCTTCTTGTATCCTCAACACCCAGCAGGAGACCTGGCAGGCACTGGTAGGTGCTCAGTAAATATTTGTGGAACGAATGAAGAATTGGGGCAAGAGGCCAAGATATTTGGGATGGAGAGGGAGCACTGGTGGAGAGGTGACAGAGCTGTCATCAGAGGAAAAGGAGAGGCACTGAGGCGAGGGGCTGGCTGCCTATGGGAGCAGGAAAGAGCAGGCAGGAAGAGCAGTGTGTGGGGCCCCTGGTGGGCAGACCGGAGGCACACAGGGTGCTGCTAAGGAGCAAAGGGAAAGCAGGAGGTGTGGTGAAGATCCTTGAAACCATCATGGTAGCTAGAGTTTAGGGAGAGCTTGCTACATTCAAGACACTGGCACTAAGCACTTTACATAAGCTATTCCTTTTAACCCTCACCATCACCCTGTGAGAGCAGGAGCCTCAGCCCCGTTTACAGAAGAGGAAACTGAAGTTTAAGAAGGTGAAGGGGCTTGCCTAAGGGCAAATTGCTAATACTAGTACGTGGTAGAGCCGGATGACCGATTGACAGGAAGTGAATAAAGAGTAGTAGCCTAGACAGCCTCTGGATCTTTGGTGTGGAGGTTCAATTCAGACATGCTTCTACCACCCATGGGATCTAGATTGGAATCTTAAACCCAAAGTGGATTTATCCCAATCTAGTCCCAGTCCCAAATCCAGGCACTCACTTAGAAGCGATTCATTCATTCATTCATTCATTCATTCATTCATTCAATGTCATTTTATTGAGCACCTCCTTTGTTCCAGTCACTTAGGAAACAAGAGAACAATCCTATAAAACTCCTGCCCTCAGAATTTACATTCTTGTAGGCAGGCAATGGACCCAGAAAGAGGTCATTTTAGACTAGAGTAAATTCTACAGAGAAAATAAAATAAAACAATGGGACAGAGAGTTGGGGGGGGGGGAGATACAGAATTACTTTAACTGAAGTTCTCAAACAGGCTGCTCTCAGAAAGTGACTTTCCAGGGAGATCTAAATGATGACAAGGAGGCAGTCATTTGAAGATCTGGGACAAAAGCATTCCTGGTGGAAGGTGCAGCAGCAAAGGCCTGAGATGAGAATAGTCGCAGTGTATTTAAGGGCTGGGAAGAAGGTGGTATGACGGGAACAGAGTGGGCAAGGCAGGAAGCAGGAGGAGAACAGGACCGAGAGGCCCTAGTAAACCCACTGTCGTTGCACAACCACCTTGGTGCTGACTCCAAACTCCACGGGTCACAGGGCGTCCACAAGGGCAGGCCGCCTCCACGCCCACTAAGGCGTGAGACCGGAAACCCAGCTCACTGCCAGAAGATACCTTTATTAAGGACGGACATCGATCCGGGCCTGGAGCAGGGAACGGTGCTGCCCCTTGGCTCACACAAGGAGGGGAGGGGAGACGGACTCAGGATGACTTCCCAGAGCTCTGGGGACTCTGGGGCTGGCGTGCTGAGGGGTTCTGCAGAAACAGCCAGTGCCCCTTAGTCCTGTTAGACAACCATCTCCCTGCTCTGGGTAAGCTTCAGTCCTAACTCCTATAGGGGAGAGGAAGACACAATTACGCAGGTCAGAGAAGCTCAGGCTTGTGCAAGATCCTATGAAATCACATCTTGCCCTGTCTTAAAGGGGCTCTACTCACTGGGGGGCAAGAAGATCAGCCTGAAAATAGAACAATGGTACTGTTACCAGCAAGACAGGGACCTCTTGAGGGCAAGATTTCAATCCAGAGACCAAGTGTAGCAAAGCAAGAAATAATTTATTGATGGCAGCAAAATATCATGGGGTCCCTTAGAGGTTAGGAGAGACCAGTGAGTGCCAGTGGGGCAAGGAGAGGGGGAGGGCTTGGCATGGGCATGCTCCCCGGAGAAGAGTGCACTGGGACCTCCATCTTCAGGTTTGTTGTTGTTGTTTTAATTTCAGAGAGAGGGGGAGAGAGAGCTAGAAACGTCAACGACGACGAGAGTCACAGCCCCTCACTGGGGATCAAGCCCATAACCCGGGCATGTGTCCTGACAGGGAATCGAACCTGACCTCCTGGTTCATGGGTCAACGTTTAGCCAATGAGCCACACTGGCTGGGCCATTTTCAGGGGTTTTAAAGGCTGGGCATTTAGGGGAGATCTTAGAGGCAGATCAATAGAATATTCATCAACTTTTTGCTGATGCGCCAAATTGAGATTTATTCTCTTAATTTATCTGTCCTTGGGTGTGGTTGGCTAATGGCACTAATTGGATTTCTGCTACCTGTAGGGTGATTTAAGCTCTTTCCCTCTGGTTGGCGAGAAGAAGGGCAAACCATTCACTCTTAAGTATCCTTGGTTTAGGGAAGATAGGATTCACTAGGTGGCTGCAAACTGCTGTTTAACTACCTGTCTTAGTTTCCCCATCCCGTTGGTTCTGGAATTTTCCTAGCTTCTTACTGTGCTATGACAGTACAAGACAACAGATTAGTAACATAGACAGTGTCTGGATCTGTGTACAAATGCTGCTTGAATCATACCTCCCTCCCCAGGGCCTCGCCTCCAGTTCTCTGCTCAGGTGTCACTCTCTGATAGCAGCTCTCCCTGGCTTACTGACCAGACCAAATCCTTCTAATGGCAGTCCTGAAGGTCCCAGTCACCATGGCTTCAAAGCACTGCCCACGACGATAGGGTCTGCGTCTGCTCACGGTCATGCTGGTATCCTCAGTGTCTAATGTGCTTGGCGCGTAGTAGGTACCGCAGGGGTTCAGAATGGTCACTCACAGATGTGCTTCTGTGGCATGTGGATCACTCTGAGCCAAAGGCAACTGAGACCCTGCAGGCTCAAGAGAAACTTCTGTCCCTACCCCCTAACTCCCTAGAAGAATCTGAAGTAGGGGACTTGCCCATAGTAAGAGAGGATCAGAGATAACCTTCCCTGACACAGCTACAGGGTAGGGCAAACGTCTCATTCCTGCAATGGCCCTCTAAGCCCCCAGGCACCTTACCTCATCCGCAGCTCAGAACGCCATGTGTACCTCATTTTAACTCTCTGTCCCTGCGTGTGGGTGGGGTCTCTGACTCATGTACGTGGGGTTCCCAGATGTATGTCTGTAATTAAATTTGGTAATTTTCTCTTGTTAACGTCTTTTTAAAAATTTAATTACTAGATCAGCAGAGGAAAGCTGCTCCCTCCCCCGCAGGACTCAATTCATGGAAGGTAAAGGCAACGTACGAGGAGAGTTTTAAAGGGAGAGCAGTCAGAGAAGTTGGAATAGTCCGAAGAGACCTCGTGGAGGAAGTGGAAGGAGGGGGGTGTTGGCAGTGGAGGTGGGGGTCAGGTAAGGCATTGCTGGTGGAAAGGAGAGTGAATCAGGCCCCGAAACACAGAGGACTTGGCAGGAAAACTGGGTGGTGAGGGGGTGGGAAAGGAGGGTGTCGAGAGTGGAGAAACAGGACAAGAGCTGGGGACCATCCAGACATAAATAGTTGGTGCGCTTATAGGCCAGGTGGACCCCAGGACGGACCAATGCCCGACTTTCTGGTTTCCAGAGCTGGTCCAGAGGCTCTTAGATCCCAGACCTGAACTAAAGATATTACCTACCGGATATTCCCACTTGAATGTCCCGTTGTCCCCTCAAATGAAACATGATCCAAATCCAAATGAATCCAATTGAGCGGCAGTATCACAGTGGTTAAGAACACTGAAGCCAAATCCTGGCTCTGCCTCTTACTGACTGTGGGAGCCTGCACGTTTTATAACTTCTCTGTGCCTCAGTTTTCTCATCTGCAAAATAGGGATAATGATAGGACTCATCTCACAGGCTTTTGTTTTTGTTATTTTATTTTTAGAGAGAGAGAGGAAGGGAGAGGCCGAGACAAAAGGAGAGGAGGAGAGAGAGAAACATTGATGTGAGAGCAGAATATTGATCAAGATGGATGGGCTGGGCTGGCTGGTGTGTCTCAGTGGTTGAGCATTGACTCATGAATCAAGAAGTCCCAAGTTCAATTCCTGGTCAGGGCACATGCCCGGTTGTGGGCTCGATTCCCTGTAGGGGGTGTATAGGAGGCAGCCCATTGATGATGTTTCTCTTTCATTGATGTTTCTATCTCTCTATCCCTCTCCTGTCCTCTCTCTCTAAAAATCAATAAAAACATTTTAAAAACTTAAGGGGAAAAAAAAATTGATTGGCTGGCTGCCCCCTGCACTCACCTCACCAGAGATCAAGCCCACAACCCCCAGCATGTGCTCTAACCTGGGATTGAACCAGCAACTTTTCAGGGCAAGGGATGATGCCCAGACAACTGAGCCTCGCTGGCCAGGGCTCACAGGGTTTTAGGAAAAACAAATTATTAACATGTAGGAAGAGTAAAACAATAAGGGCCCAATAAACATTAATTATTATAATTATTCCCCAAACCACCCTTGACTCGTTTTCTTGTCCAGTTTCTTTTGCTCAGACAGTGACATAATTATCCTGGCAATGACCTATGTTCAGAATCTGGGAGTCAACTTTGACTCATTCCTTATCTCACTTAGTGGGCAGAGCCGGGTTCAAATTCTGCCACTTACTAGCTGTGTGACTTTGGGCAAGTTACTTAAACTCTATAAGCTTCATGTTTATATATATATATGTATTTTTATTTTTATTTTATTTTTATTGATTTCAGAGAGGAATGGAGAGAGAGAGAGAGATAGAAACATCAATGATGGGAGAGAATCATTGATTGGCTGCCTCCTGCATTCCCCCTTCTGGAGATTGAGCCCACAACCCAGGCCCGTGCCCTTGACCGGAATTGAACCTGGGACCCTTCAGTCCGCAGGCCAACGCTCTATCCACTGAGCCAAACCAGCTAGGGCAGCTTCATGTTCTTCAATGGGAAAATAAAGATGTCTTAACTTTCACTATAGGACTGTTAAAACAATTTACTGATAATATTTATAGGTGAATGGCTCAAGGACTGATGCTAAATAGATGGTAGTTGTTATTATCATCATCTTGTGTATCATTAGAAACCAATACCAGTATATTTTCTCCTTTAAATGTCTTTGTATTTATTCCATCTTTTCCATTTTCCTCCTACCATCCTAGACTCGGCCTCCTTACCCTCCAGTTACTGCCATAGCCCTCTTAACTTGGCCAACTCCACTTTATATTTCCTTTCCTTTCCCTTCCTTCCTCCCCCTCTCTTAATTGAACACCTACTCTTTTCAGGGCACTGTCTCTGCCCTCAAGAAGCTACCTCCTGTTGAGAGGACAAACTATAAACAAATATTTAATATGTGAGTTGGTGATAAGTGCTATGGAGAAAATTAAAACAGGAAAAGGTGACGGAGGTGCTATGTAATATAGAGGTCAGGGAGGCCCCTCTGCTAAGGGGAACATGGAGGCAGAGATCTTCAGGAAATAATATCACTTTCAGTAGGTCACATCTTTGCTGAAATGCTGCTTCCTTCAGAATGAAGTATGAATGCTCACTCATGTAGAACTGTATGGATCCTCTGCAATTCTAGTCAAGCTTGTGATTCTGTGCCACTCCCAGAATGCCCCTGCTTCTGCAGACATGCTCAACATGCTTACCAATGTACATTGTTAGATTAACAGAACTTATCTCTGAGAGTGGTGGTAGTGTGAATTTTTTTCTTTTCCTCAAACAAGCTTTCTAAATATTTAAATAATGAACATAGACCGCTTGAATAACAACAATAATGGGATATTTTCTCCCCATCATCTTACTTTAATCTCCATATAACCCTGCAGGTAAATTTTATAAACCCCATTTCACAGATGAGAAAACTGAGGCACAGAGAGGTTGTGCTGATCCACTGAGCTCAGCTCTTGTCAGGCTTGCTGTTTGATTTTTTTAGATTTAGTTTTGCCTTCTCAATTAGATCATAGGTTTCTTAAGGGCAGAGCCCTTGTCTTATTCTTGTATCTCCCTTTCCCCTCTCCTCTTAGATTTCATTAGAATACTATGTACTGTACATAATGGGTGCTCTTTAATGGATTAGTCTGTTGGGTGGCTGCTCTACTGTTCTATATGGTCCATTATCTTGCTGGTGGTGCCATCTTGTACTCCCTGGGCCCAAGGATGGAGATCCTGGAGATCCTCGGGGCAAAGAGGTGAGGAAGCTGGACCTCCACCCCCAAAGGGCAGTGATTCCGCTTGTCCACTAGAGGGCGCCGTAGGTCCGGTTTTACAGAGCCAACAGGCCTGTGGCTTACTCAGCTGACTCCCCGCAGGAGTCATTTTCAACCCCAAGACTGCCCTAGAACCCAAGGCCCCAGAGACAGCCTATCAGTATCCGTGGCTTCAGGTTCTTCCAATAGATCACCAGATTCTCGGACCTGGGATGAGTTAGTGCCAGAATAAAAGTCGCTGATGAGAGCTAGATAGACAGCAGGAGTGTACGGGCAGGTTCCAGATGCCCCTCAATTAGCCAAATCAACAAGCAAGCACAGAGCACCCCACTGCGCGCCTGCTGTGTACCACGTGGTGTGTTAAACTCTGGGACGAGCTCAGCGAACAAGACAGACTCTGTTTCTGCCTTCCCAGCTCTCTGATCTAAGGAAGTATGCAATGAAACAAGAAGTTATCGTATTGCGTGGCAAGCTGCTGACATGATTTCTGATCCAGGTTCTCCTTGGGTCTCATTTCCCTGCGGATTAGCCCCTGGGATAGCTACCTGCTTTAGAGAAATTAAATAAAGGTGAGATGCAGAAAAAAGAACCTTGCCCACATTCGGAGAATCACTGCAGAGCCCCCTGCTCTCTGAAACGGAAGGGTTCCCAGAGGCTCCCGCAGACCTGAGGGCATCTGGGGTTGGCACGGGTGCTGGCAGCAAGGACGTGCCAGGCCACCCCGGCACAGCTTCTCTGCTCTCTCTCCAAGTGGTCCCCAGACTTGGGGGTGTGGCCCAGGCTGCTGGCCTCCTCACTGTTTCTCTTTGCCTTCTCCTCTTCGTTCTCCCTTTTTTCAGATTATCAGTTGATCGATATACTTATCAAATCTTCCGTTCAAGGCATCCTTTTTATCTCTCCACCCCCCCCCCCCCCCGAAGCACGAGGCCAAGGAAATTACAACAGAGTTGAGGAGATAAGATAACTAGAGAGAGGGGTAGAGCGTCAACCCAGGAGGTCACAGGTCGATTCCGGTCAGGGCATATGCCCAGATGCGTGCAAGAGGTAGCCGATCAATGATTGTTTCTCATCATTGATGTTTCCATCTCTCTCTCCCTCTCCCTTCCTCTCTGAAATCAATAAAAAAAAGTATGTATATATTTTTTTTTTTAGAGAGAGAGGGGTAGAAACAGATAGACACCCATGAACTGTAGCATTTTGATAAGTGCAAATGGGTTGCTACAGACAGTGGTTGCTGGGGTGGGTCCCTGGGGGCTGAGGGGGTCTGGGAAGGTTTCCTTCCTGGAGGAGGTGAGCAGGGCCTTCCCTTGGATCTGCCCCTGGTGGGGTTCCTCCGGGAGAAGTATTTCCAGAGAAGAGAGAGGAGGGTGGAACAGCCCCCACCCCAGCTGTTCATTCCACTGTGCCTGGACAAGAGGCTCAGAGGCCCACGTGCTCGACATTCCTGAGAAGCAGCTTCTGAGTCAGAGCCCCAGAAACAGCTGAGGTGGCTTCAGGCTGGAGTCTTGGCTCTCTCTCCTTCTTTTCTGTCCAAAAGCAACTCCCTCCCCAGCCATTTGGATGTGACCAGAAACCCAAGCAGGGTTCTGGGGTGGGAGCCTGGCTCAGCCAAGTCTAGAAAATGTATTTGGTCCCTGCATCCCCTCCTGGGCTGCAGCCCTGAGGTGGAGGCAGGTGCCCGAGGCCACCTCTGCCAGGAAGCCCGAAGGGGAAGGGAGACTCACCTGTGCCTGCAAGCCACAGCTCCCAACGCAGCCATTGTTGGCTGCCTCTGGGAAGGGGGTCTTCGCTGGGACTTGGCTTGAGTTAAGACAGCAGCATTTCCCGGGCAATCTGCCAGCACCTCTTCACTGCCTGGGCGTGGGGCCCAGGACATGCCAGGGCAGTGCCAGAGAGCTGACTCAGGGGGCGGTCGGAGGGAAACAGAAAAACCCTTCGCACCCACTAAAGAGGGGAGCTGAAGCTGCCCCAGTGCCCGCTGGGTCGCCCTGGAGTGCCAGACCACCGGCAGGATCTGTGGGTGGGGCCACTCCTCGCCCCTGACCCCTGCAGCCCACATTTCCGGTAGCCACAGAAGAAGCCCAGGGCTGCTCTTCTCTCCCTGAGTGCCCCTCTTCCAACAGAGACTTCTGGATGTGCAAGTCCGGGTTTCCAAACCCCTGTCGGCAATTGATTCAGGCCCTGCCATTGTCACTTAAGATTGTGACCTTGGGCAAGTCACTTACTTTTGTGGATCTCAGAGTCCTTCTATTTAAAATGGGGTGAGTAATACCTGCTTGTCTGATAGGACTGCGGCGAGGAACAGATGAGGTCATGTCTCTGGAGGTATCTTAGATATCATAAAGCACTTTTATAACAAGGTATTATTATTGTCATGGTTATTCCTGAGACGGGAGTTGCAGCCGCGAGCCCCTGAGCCTCAGATTCCCTCTCTTGGTCTCTCTGGTCTGACCAGTTGCTTGCTCCTAACTCAGTCCCGAGCCTCAGAAGCCTTGTTATCAGGCCCTCCTGCCTGGCACGATGGTGCCAACTCGGGGAAGCAGTTCCCAACGCCCCGGCTCTGTTAAACCGGTTCTTTCCCTTCTAATCAATCTCCTCCAGTCCAGTTTGCCTGCAGTGATGACAAAGGAACCGAAAATAGCGCAGGCTCTGCAAACACTGCTGGAGAAAGCTTGGGCATAAGGCGCTGCCTGTCACCTGTGGGCCTGTCTGGGCATCCCAGCCAGGTGCAGCCCTCCGTCCTCCAGGGCCTGGAGCGCCTTCCCCGCTGCAGCACGGGATGACAGGGCCTCCTGTCAGCACTTTGGGTGGCTGGGTTGGATGACTACCCGGAAAACTGGCTTGTCCAGAGGTGTGGGAGGGGGGCTCATGGTTCCCCCTACCAGCTCCTCACACCCACACTCTCAGGGCCTTTCCTTGCACCAAGAGGCCAGGCAAGCTGGGCTAAGGTTGTGCAGAACAGTAGCTATCGTGGCCCCAGGGAGGGCTGTGCATTAGCAACCAGGAGGGTCTGATTCCGAAGACCCTCCGGCCAGCCTGTCCTGGCTTGTCACTCTTGCTGCAGAACCAGTTTGGTGTGGGTGGCTGCTGGGCTTGCCTGGTTCTGACACTTCCTAATGTGACTTACCCTGGTGGGAGTGGTGGCTGCTGCGGCCGGATTCAGAGGAGGAGGAGGAGGCTCTCAGCAGTGAGCCATGAGCTGGAGCTGCCACTCGAGCAGCAGCATTCATCATTGCTCAGCGGCTCTCGAAGTCTGTGTGTTTCAAGCCGTCATTTCCATGCGGCACGAGTCTCCTCCACTTTTAGAACTTTCTCATGCAAATTTTTCTTAAACACTTTTCTTTAGCTAATGTGTTCCTTTCCTGGTTGATTGCTATACGGAAGACAGGTGAAGTCTTCATTTACATCTCCTACCGAATAAACGAACGGTCTGTTGGCCAAATCCAGATTTCAAACCTGTTTCGGTCGACATGCACCATTTTAATTGGAAAGTTTTAACATAAAAGGGAATCTAGCCCAGCCAGGGTGGCTCTGTTGGCTGAGTGTCATCCTGGGCACCAAAAGGTTGCTGGTTCAATTCCTGGTCAGGGCACATACCTGGGTTGTGGGTTTGATCCCCTGTCGGGGCAGGTACAGAAGGCAGCTGATCAATGTTTCTCTCTCACATTGATGTTTCTCTCTCTCCCTTCCTTTCACTAAGTATGTCCTCAAGTGAGGATTAAAAAAAATAAAAGAAACCTAGATTTCAAATATTTCCTTTTATTATTATTATTGATTTTTAGAGAGAGAGGAAAGGAGAGGGAGAGAGAGAACTATCATTGTGAGAGCGAAACATCAGCTATCTCCAGCATGCCCTCTATGAGGGATCAAGCCAGCAACTCCTGCATGTATCCTGACCAGGAATTGAACCAGCAACCTTTCAGTTCAAAGGATGATGCTCAACCAATTGAGCCATTCCTGCCAGGGCTCAAATATCTCTTTCTTTCTTTTTCTTTTTTTGTTGTTGTTGTTAATCTACCCCAGGATATTTTTTTTCATTGATTTTTTTTTAGAGAGTCTGCAAGGGAGGGAGGGAGAGAGAGAAAGAGAGAAACATCAATGTGAGAGAGACACATTGATTGGTTGGTTGCCTCCCACACACGCCCCAACTGGGGCCTGGGATCAAACCTGTAACCCAAGTATGTGTCCTTGACTGGGAATCGAACCCATGATACTTCCGTGCACAGGCCAATGCTCTAACCACTTAACAACACTGGCCAGGGCAGGACTCAAATATTCTTAACATTTTTTGTCCTTAGGTTGGTCTCTCCCAGAAGCAGAACCTGAGAGGCTGCAGTTGCAATTAGTGGATTTGGTAGGTGACCCTCGGAAACTCCAGTTAGGGAGTGGAGAAGTGGACAGGGAAGGAAAGGGAGGAGGTCATTAGAATAAGTTGTCAAGAAAGTTACCATATGGGCATCTGGAGCTTAATTCTCCTGGGGATCTTGGGGAAATAGTACTTTGCCTAAGGGCAGACAACACATTTGCCTCCCTCATTGCTGGGTCCTCAGCATCTAGCGGAGTGCTTACTAGCAGATAGTAAGTATTCAATAGACCTTTGTTGAATGGATGATGACAGCTGATGGGTGATGGAGAGGGATTATGAGAGCTGTGAGAAACAGTGCTGTGCAGGATGCCACTGGAGGTAGGTTGGTACTTAAAGTGGCTTAGCTACCTACCAGGTTGGGGGGCGAAGGATGAAGGAAATGAGGTGGCTGAACTGTTGCAATTAGACTGTCTCCCTAAAGGCCTGCACTTCTACGAGTCTCTCAGGATTTGTTAAGTCTTGCATTCTACTCTCCCTCAAAGCAAGACCTCTGGGTTAGCGCCTATGCCAACAGTGTAGTCATTGCACTGTGAATCACTGCCCAGGACTGCTGTATCCCTCAGGGCTCAGACAGTGCATACCATCCGCTGGGCTTCCTAGCCCAAATCCAAACCGCCACCCAAACCCCTACCATGACCCTGCTCAGGACTCCCTCCCTACCCTAGCCCAAACCTTTGCTTTGGCCCCAATACCAATGCTGATCTTGATCACAATTGCTTTTACAGCCCTGGTGCCAACCCCAACTTTGATTCCCATCCTGACCCTAACCTTGGCCCAGATACATCCATGCTTCTGATCCGAGTGCATTATACATCTGTACTTTTATTGTTGTTATTTATAAATCTTTTATACATATTATTTTAGTTGACATTTACAACTCTATGTAATTATTGCCATTTTACAAATGAGAGAACGGAGACTCAACGTGAAAAATGCTCAAGGTCACACAGCTAGTAAGTTGGGGAGCCCAGATCAGACTGAGGTCTTGCAGCTCTAAATGCAGGACTATAGGAGTCTGGGTTACTGAAGCCCCAGATTTATGTCTCCATTGCCTTCGTGGCAAAGTGATCCTAGATAATCAAAGATCTCAGGGTACTAATCATAGCGGTGTTAATAATACTGGCCTTAACTACTGGGCAATTTCTTGGTGACAAGCAAAAATGCTAAGAGTCATTTCGTACATTATCTCATCTAACCCCTTCCCCCCCAAAGGCTACAGAGCTCTGTAGCCCCATTTTACAAATGAGTAAATTGCCCAAGGTCACACAACGTGTAAGAGGCAAGCCAGAATTTGAACCCAAGTCTCTCTGACTTTAAATGCAGTTCACCTGAACCTTTACAAAGAAATGGCATGGTGACAGGAAGCGGCTAGGAGCATGGGTCTTCCAACCGTGTTCCCACCATACCTTTTGAGCCGTAGTGCCAAATTCCAGGGTATGATGCTTGATTACCAAAACTGGGTCAAAAATGAGTCAAGCCTTGGTCGGACTGACTCACGGTGGTGTCTCTCAGCTCTAAAAGGAGACAGGAAGCCAGCTGCCAGCTGCCAGCTGACCACTGCGGGGGGATGAAGGCCCCAGAAGCACCCACCACAAGCTCTGTGGCATTGAAACATGGAAACCCATGCGCCTGCCAAAGAGAAGACCCAGCCTTTAGACTCATTTGAGAAATAAGACCTGCCAATCCTCACTTATTTCTCCGTACTTAGCTCTATCCCCTAACAGGGATCTATTTTGATCTCAACTTCTCTGTCTTTCATTTCTGACTCTCACACTATCATTTTCCTTCGTGAATAGGTTTCTTTGTCTCCTCCTAGCCCCCGTCCCCATCTCCGCTCATGACTTCTTTAAAAAATATTTTATTGATTTCAGAGAGGAAGGGCGAGAGAGATAGAAACATCAATGATGAGAGAGAATCATTATTGGCTGCCTCCTGCACACCCCCCACTGGGGATCAAGCCCACAACCTGGGCATGTGCCCTTGACTAGAATTGAACCTGGGACCCTTCAGTCCGCAGGCTGATGCTCTAACCACTGAGCAAAGCCAGCCAGGGCAGCTCATGACTTTGAATATCTTTGCAGCCACCTTCTCATGCCCTGTGTTTCCGAGTCTCATTCTCAGTGCCTGGTGGATCCCTAGTGTTATGGGATTCCCACACCCTTCCCTTTTTTTGGCAATTATTTTTTTGGGGGTAAAATATATACAACATAACATTTACCATTTCAAACATTTAAAAATATTTATTTATTTTATTGTGGTAAAATAGACATAATATAAAATCTACTTTTTAACCATCTTTTTTTACTCCTCATATGGGGATATGTTCACTGATCCTAGAGTCCTAGGGAGCGAGAGGGAGAGAGAGAGAGAGAGAGAGAGAGAGAGAGAGAGAGAGAGAGAGAAACATCGGTTGCCTCCTATACAAGCCCTGACTGGGGATCGAATCTGCAACCTTTTGGTGCACGGGACTACACTCCAACCCACTGAGCCACACCTTCCAGGGCATACTTTTTAACCACTTTAAGTGTGTACAGTTCAGTGGCATTAAGTACATCCACGCTGTTATGCAATCATCACCACTATTCATTTCCAGAACTTTTTCATCATTCCAAACGGAAACCCTGTACTCATAAAATATAACTTCCCCCTCCTCCCCCTCCCCCTCAACTCCTGGTAACCTCTATTCTACTTTCTGTCTGTATGAACTTGCCTATTGTAGGTTCCTCCTATAAGTGGATCATATAAAGATCACAGTATGTTAGAGCATGTATCAGACTTGCATTCCTTTTTAAGGTTGAATCATATTCCATTGCATGCATATACCATACTTTGTTTATCCATTCACCTGTCAATGGACAGTTGGGTTGCTTCACCTTTTGGCTATTGTGAAAAATGCTACCATGCATATGGGTGTACAAGTATCTGTTTTCAGTTGTTTTGGGCATATACCTAGAAGTGGAATTGCTCGATCATATGTTAGTTCTATTTAACTTTTGAGGATTTGCCAAACTATTTTCCACAATGGCTGTACTATTTTACATTCCATTATCAAGCAATGCACAGGGTTCCAATTTCTCCTCATCCTCACCAATACTTATTTTCTATTTTCTTTTATAATAGCCATCCTAATGGGTGTGAAGTGGCATGTGAGTAATCTTCACCTGAGGATATGTTTATTGATTTTAGAGAGAAGAGGGGGCGGGGGGGAGGGGGGGAGAGAGAGAGAGAGAGAGAGAGAGAGAGAGAGAGAGAGAGAGATATTGACCGTTTGCCTACTGCATGCGCCCTAGATGGGCTCAAACCCACGACCTAGGTATGTGCCCTGACCTGAAATAGAACCTGTGACCTTTTGGTTTACAGGATGATGCTCCAACCAACTGAGCCACCCAGGCCAGGCCTGAGATCCCTTTCGAACACAGAGTTGCACAGGCCAAGTGTTCCAGACTTCCAGGGTCTGCTCCTCCTCTGGCTCTGAGGATTGGCATTTCCCTGTGGCAGAGAAGCCACCGTGGCTGATCAGCAGCCAACATGCTTCCTCCTCCTGTACCCTCTGGTCTCTGTTTCACGCTCTGAAGAGCCGCTTTTCTCTTCCTTTTGCTTACGGAGAATTGGACTAAAAAATAATACAGACTCTGGGAGGAATACAAATTCCATTTCTTTAGTTCTACAATCTTCTGGACTCCTTTTCTTTTTTAAAAATATACTTTTATTGACTTCAGAGAGGAAGGGAGAGGGAGAAAGAGATAGAAACATCAGTGATAAGAGAGAATTATTGATCGCTGCCTCCTGCACTCCCCCTACTGGGGGTCAAGCCCGCATCCTGGGCACGTGCCCTTGACTGGAATTGAACCCCGGATCCTTGAGTCCGCAGGCCAACGCTCTATCCACTGAGCCAAACCAGTTAGGGCTGGGCTCCTTTTCCATGTAGTCTTCCAGACTAGAGACAACTGTGCTGACTCTATGGGGACCAATTTTATGGCTTTGACCTGCCGCTGACATCAGAACTATAATAGCATCCAGAACCTTGGGCAAAACTTGGCCTCATCAGGACCCAGGGGAACTGCTTATATTTTAGCTACAACCCCCACGCTGTTTGAATCAAGCTTCCCTCTAGCCCCTTCCTCTGCGGAGGCTCATATTCAGTGGGTTAGATCTGTAAGAGAGATTCTGCGTGTGGTGATTCACCCCTGCATGAGCCTCATGACTCCATGAGGGGAACTCGGAGACCTGGAATTTTGGTCAGGATTCCCTGTTCATATTCCCAGAATCCAGGCTCTCTGGGGCAACATTTGTTTATCTTGTTTAGTACTTACATCCTCTCCATGGACTTCTGATGTCAAGAGCATGGTACGTCAAGCTGGCCCCCATGTCCTCAGACATCCTGGGCTTTGTTTCAGCTCAGGCCTCATCCTTTGCTTAAAGGCGCCCGATATAAATTTCTTTTTCTTTTTAAAAAAATACTAGAAGCCCATTGCATGAAGATTCACGCAATAGGCCTTCCTTCCCTTGGCTGCTGGCACCGGTTTTCCTCCGGCACCCGGGACCCAGGCCTTTGGTCTGGCCGCAGCGGAGAAGCCAAGCCTCTTTTGTCTTCAGTCTTTAGTCTTCAGCCTTCACTCCATGCCTGCATATGCAAACTAACCGCCATCTTTGTTGGGTTAATTTGCATAGTCGCTCTAATTGGCTGGTGGGTGTAGTGGAGTGACACTAATTTGCATGTTTCTCTTTTATTAGTGTATATATATACGCATTTGCTTGAATAAACACACATTATCTCTTTTATTGTTATTTTATTTTTATTGATTTTAGAGAGGAAGGGAGAGGGAAGAGAGAGACAGAAACACCAATAATGAGAGAGAATCATCAATTGGCTACCTCCTGCATGTCTCCTACTGGGGATCGAGCCCGCAACCTGGGCATGTGCCTTTGACCAGAATCGAACCCAGAACCCTTCAGTCTGCAGGCTGACGCTCTATCCACTGAGCCAAATCAGCCAAGGCTAAGTTTCTTTTTCTTCAGCCACTTTTGTCTTCTGCAAAAGCAGGTGGAAAAAAGTCCTTCTGCATTCCACATAAGAGAAAACAGAGGCCGACAGAGGGAAGTGACTCACCAAGGTTCACAGATGGAGTCAGCAACCAAACAGGGAATGGAGTTCCATTCTCTGACTCCGAAACCACAGCCCTCACCACGGGCAATCACCTCTTCCTCAAGAAGAAGCTCTCAGCTCATGCTCAGAGATATGGCCTTTGTACTTGACAGGTGCCACTGGGATTGGGCAGTGGGACTCTCTACCCTCAGTCTTCCTACTCTAATCCATGAGACCATTGGCCTTCAAATATGGGTTTCACTGCACAGTCCTTTAATGGAAACCTTCTAAGGCTCTTCGTAAAAGCAAAACATCACCCTGAGAGTCTGGGAAAGCAAAGACTCCTAAAGAATAGGAACAAAGACAGCTGTAGGAGTACTAATCTCTTCCTTTGCATTGCCACTTCCCCTGTGTCTTCTCATTTCAATTCTTACCCCTACTCATGCACCCAGCCCCAGGGGTTTATCATTTCCCCACCCACTCCAGCCCAAGCCCAAAATATCTTACTCTACTTTACTCACTCTTCTTGTGATGGTGAGATGTGATGGTGTGAGATGATACAAAATCTACATGATGAGATAACGTGAGGTGAATGCCATGGGCATTGTCATGGAAAGTTAGGCTGCTGCTGACTGGACCATAAGGGTTACTTGAACACAAGCACTGTGCTACCTCCACAATCAATCTGATAAGAGGGCTATTCAGTGACTAATAGATGGGTAGCATACACAGCATGGGGACTCTAGACAAAGGATGATTCCCAACCCAGGGGGGATGAAATGGGACTGCCTGAGATTTCATCATGCTACTCAGAATGGCACATAATTTAAACCTCATGAGTTGTGTGTTTTTTTCAGGATTTTCCATTTAATGTTTTTGGACCATGGTTGACAGCAGGTAACTGAAACTGCACAAAGGGAAACTGTGGATAAGAGGGGGACTACTGTACTTTGGGTACCTCTGTACCTAAAGCCGCATGTGGCCTCATACACTGTTGGTCTTTTTGTGACTGGCTTATTTCACTGAGCGTAATGTCCTCCGGATTCACCTGTGTTGTAGTATGTGACAGGCTTTCCTTCCTTCTTGGACGGAATAATATTCCACTGTATGTACAGACCACATTTCACTGAGCCATTTATCTGTCAATGGATACGTGGGTTGCTTCCACCTCTCGGCTATTGTGAATAGTGCTGCTATGACACGAGTGTGCAAATATCTCTTTGACTCTCTTTCAGTTCTTTTGGATAGATACTCCGAAGTGGGATTGCTGGGTCATTTGCAAGTCCTACGTTTATTTATTTATTTATGTATTTTTAGGAACTGCCATCCTGTTTTCCATATTGGTTTGCATCATTTTACATTCCCACCAACAGTACACAAGGGTTCCAACTTATTTTCTGTTGTTTCTTTCCCCCTAAAGTAGCCATCTTGCTTAATGGCTTTTAAAAAAATTTATTTTTAATTATTTTCTTTTTTATTGAACTTACTGTGGTGACATTGGTTAATAAAATTATATAGGTTTCAGATATAAAATTCGATAATACGTCATTGTATTGTGTGTTCATCACCCCAAGTCAAGTCTCCTTCCATCCCCATAGCTTAATGGCTTTTTAATTGTTTTATGTATAGTCCTTTTGTCTTCTTTATCAGATTTTAAACTTTTTCAGGGCAGGGATCTCAGGGCCTAGCACAGGGCTAGGCATGCCTTAGGTATTTGAAAGTAATTTTTAGTTGATTGAATAAAATTAACTGTTTGAACTGAGCTCAATCCTTTTACTTTTAGAACTTGGGATAGAATTTTCTTTACGAATAGAAGAGGCTGACTGCTGTGAGGCAGACTGAATACATCTCTGGACACAGTGCACGAGGAGAACGTTACTGTTGCTTTCTTCTTGACTAAAAATGCTCATTGTGGTCATCCCACGAGCAGCTCGGTCCACTGTTGTTGGAGGTCGGTCCCACCCTCCTTGCAAAGGGATGATGCTCTGGAACTCCAGTTCTACTCAGATGGAAACAGAAGAAACTAGGGAACAAATAAGAAGCTTGAGAAGAGTTTCTTGAAGCTTGGGAAGGGGCCAGCACAGGCTCTGTGAGGCGATATCACAGATGGAAGGGTACTAGCGAGTTTGGGCATCCTCAGTTCTGCTTTGTTCTCACCTCTCCTCAGTTTCTCCCAATTTTCCTGAGGTTTTAGGAAGCCAAGTTCTCCTTCACTGCCATGACTTGGAGCGTTATCTGCTTCTCCAAACCCAGTCTCCCTATGGAAAAGTCCCTCGCTTAGCTATCCATTTGGCATTTTAAAAATGAAACTATCGCTGGGATCTAACAAAAGAACAAGTGTAAAGGTGCTGAAGCAATTAACTTTTTGGAGATGAGATGCTTTAGAAAAGCCGCCCCAGGGCGGCTGGGTTGGCACAAGGTTCTCGGGTGTACATCCCCGACTTGATTCATTCCTGTCTGGGAATCTCTGCCTAAAAGTTGGTCTTCCAGCTCTGGGCCTTTTCCACCTCTATGTTCACCTCGGGGAGTCATGAGGCTCCTACAGGGTGGAGTAGACACCCCAATAGAGAGAAAGTTCCTCATGGCATTGGCCATTCCCAGGTGAAAAAATCAACCAACACTCCTTACATATGCATTGGCTATGATTTCCCTCACACTTATTTAGTGGTAAGCATCCTGGACCTAATGAACCAGAATTTCTGAGGAAGTAACCTGAAATGCTGTGTTTTTTAAACCTTCAAACCAGGTGATTCTTATCATCAGATAAGGCTGAAAAAAAAAATGCCATTAGTGAATGTTTCTTATTACAGAATCTGACACCTACTCAACAGGGTACTCTTTTCCCCTCAGGAAGGGGTAAAGCGATAACACTGTCATAGTGATTATCAATCAACACAGCGTGTGGAGTCAGAAACCTGGGTTTGACCATAATCTCTTAGAAACTTGGCTTCCTTACCCATAAAGTGGGAAATGACATTGCATCTCCCTCAATGAGGATTAAATGAGATAATGCATCCTGTTACCCAATGCCTGCCCAATAAAATGCATGTTCAATAAGTAGGTGCTGCCCAACCTGGTTTGGCTCAATGGATGGAGTGTCAGCCTGCAGACTGAAGGGTCCCAGGTTCGATTCCGGCCAAGGGCACATGCCTGGGTTGCGGGCTCGATCCCCAGTAGGGGGTGTGCAGGAGGCAGCTGATCAATGATTCTCTCTCATCATTGATGTTCCTATCTCTCTCTCCCTCTCCCTTCCTCTCTGAAATCAATAAAGATAAATTTAAAAAAATAAGTAGGTGCTATTTTTATTTCTCCACAGAAGAACCCTAGGGCATCCCCATCATATAAACAAGAACGAATAATGGTTGTGAGAAAGGAAGACTAGACATTGATGGTTCCACACAGACATATAAGCATAACCAGAAAACCCACTGATCACTTCTCTGTCTAGACCCAGCAGACACAACTGTGGCTGGCTATATTAAGCAAAAGGAAGAACATTTTTCTCAAAGTCTGACTTGAACTGGGTACGCTTTTTAAAAAATATATATATATATTTTATTAATTTCAGAGATGAAGGGAGAGGAAGAGAGAGAGAGAGAAACATCAATGATGAGAGGGAATCATTGATTGGCTGCCTCCTGCACGCCCCACACTCAACCACTGATCCATGTCGGCCGGGCTGGGTACGCTTCTTGAAACTCACTCTATATGCACTTGTGAATGTCGGTAGTGTATTCTCTGGTCACTACCTTGCTGATGGCAGAACAGTCCTTCTTTTTCTTGCCACTATTCTTTGCAGGGCCCAAGTTGGAAAGCAAGCTAGTTATTCTCTTTTTTAGTCCCCGTCACACTTCCCAACAGGAGCCTCCTGGTTAGATTACTTACATCCTATTCCTTCCACTCACTCTGCATACACACTTATCACAGGGCTCCCTGCTGTGTCCTTGCTCCTTGTATCCACAGACGTCCATCTATTTGGTCCTACGGTACCTTCCATAACTCCTTGAAGGAAAAAAGCACTTTCTGCAGGTGGGTAGGAAGCAGGAAGAGACTGGGGGTGGGGATTGAGAGTGACCAGGAAGGGAGGAGTGAGGATTCAGAATAGGAGGAGAGAGGGTGGAAATGTGTCATGAGGTTCTTCAAAACTGGTGAATTCTGATTCTCATCATTTTCAGTGAATGAACTCAGATGATTCACTTCCCTTTATTAGCCCTCTGTTTTCCTCTCAGTGTAATGGAAAGGGAAGTGCTTGCACTTGCTTATTTTATTTTATTTTATTTTTAATTTTTATTGATTTCAGAGAGGAAGGGAGAGGGAGAGATAGAAACATCAATGATGAAAGAGAATCATTGATTGGCTGCCTCCTGCACACCCCCTACTGGGGATCGAGCCTGCAACCCGGGCATGTGCCCTTGAGGAGAATCGAACCTGGGACCCTTCAGTCCACAGGCTGACGCTCTATCCACTGAGCCAAACGAGCTAGGGTTGCACTTGCTTTAAAGACAGAGTAGCATATAGAATCCAACTTCGGAGAGCCACGAGCACATGAAATTACACATCATATGGGCTATGAATGTTATGTTGGTTTTCTTATGAACAAGTTTTTTAGAATACTAGCTCCTGGCCGAACATATTTCCTTAAACGTCCTTGACTTCTTGGCACTTTTTGGAAACCCACCAGTTTCTGGTTTCCCATCCTAGCCCTTGGTTCTTGGGTACCCCCTCTAGCTTCCAGCTCAGCAGCCATTGCCATCCAACATGGTAGCCTGGGCTCGGAGCAAAAGTTCCAGGGCCTGGGCCTAGCTTTGGTTCCTGGTGGGAACTCAGAATTCACAAAGTCTGGAAATCCATGACCAACACTCCTTTAAGGTAACACGTTCCTGACTTAGGAAGTAACTGGGTTTAGGTTAGGGACCAAAAAAAAAAAAAATTTGACCAAATCTCCAAATATTCGTGCAGAGATCTGGCTAGGAATTGGGTCAGAGATGGTGAGGAAGAGAAGGGTTGGGAGCATAGGCTGAAGCTGGAGGGCTGAGACAGAGCATAACCTCAGGGTGCAGCCCCTGGGGCTCGTTGCTGTCCATGAGTAAGGAGGCAAGTATGTGGCTTCCCCGCCCCACTCTTTCCACAGGCCACTGGGGGCCTAGCAGCTTCCCTATCATGTTACATGCCCAGACCTGGCTTTTAGTGCTGCTGCCAGTGAGAACAGCATCTTCCTCTCAGAACGAAATAGGCAGGGAAAAGGAGTCCTCAGACCCCAGGAAGCTGGGTGACCAGCATTCGGTGCCTTCTTCCTAACCGCAGAGGAGTCTGTCTGCCCCAGGTGTAGGGAGGAGAGAAAAGAAGTGAGAAGGGAGAGGAGAGGCAGGGAGTAGGAGTCGGGGCTGCGGGGGCGAGCAGCACATGCAGCTGGCCAGTTGCTGGGAACTGTTTGCTAAGGACACAGCATCCCCACTTCATCGGAATCCTGAGATGGACTCCAGAGAATGCCCCGGGTCTTCTGGGTCAGTATTGCCTCGGGGTAGGAATTACAGTTTATAAAGCCCATCCTTCTATCTCTAGCATCTCGAACTATGCCTGGCACACAGTAGGTCCGAACTATGCCTGGCACACAGTAGGTCTGTGATAAACATTGAATGAATGAATGAATAAAGGAATGCTTTCATCACACAAGCATGATCTCATTTAATCTGCAAAGTAAGGCACAGGCAAGGCAGGCATTGCCCTGTTTTGTGGATGGGGAGCTGAGATCAAGAGCGTAAGGTCATTCATTCTCTCTGTAGTACCACGCGGAACATTCTTGGTATAGCATCCTGTGACTCCACATGAACTTCCTTTTGGGTCATGCTGGTCAGAAAATAGCCCTTCAGGGGAGGAAGTGGAGGGTATGGGTGGGGAGTGAAAAAAAAGAAAAGAAAGACAATAGCCCTTCAGGGAAGGAAGTGGAGGGTATGGGCGGGGAGTGGGAAAAAAGAAAAGAAAAGAAAAAAATAAATAACCCCTCAGGGACCCAGTTTCCTGGACACAGCCTCAGGACTAATTTCCGACATCCTCGTCCTCCTTGGACACCTGGCATCTGCCTGCTCTTTTATGAGCAGCTCCGGGAAAGGGGGCCCTCCATTAGTCTCTGTTGCCACATCTGACTTAGAAGGTCTGGACCTCTGAGAGCCAGGGGACTGGTGGCTTTCCTCTGGGAGCCAGGAACAGAATGAAGTCACACACATTCAGTTCCTTACACTCTCACTCTTGACAGAAGCGTCAGATAGCCTAGATCACCACGTTAGTTCCTGGATCTCAGGCAAGCAACTAACTCGCACTGCACACCGCAAGGGCTCTCCCGGAGTCAGAGCCCAGCGTCCCAGGAGTGTTTCTGGAAGGAGCTCTCCAAGGCCAGCAGGAGGGCTCCCCTGAGCTGCAACATCTTTCATCACCTGGCCCTCCCCTGGCGGCATTCTGTCTTATACCCCTCTCTTCTGGAGGAAGTGAGGTAGAAAGCACAGGAACAAGGATCACGTTCTAATGATCCTTGCTGGCTTTGCCACTCATCAACTATATATCTCCTCTCCACCTCATTTTTCTCATCTGCAAAATGGGAATGTTTCCTAATACATCATAAGGCAATTGTGAGTTTAAAGAGGATTTGTTGCAAAGTGCTTTTTAGCACAGGACAGAAACAATGCCAGTATTATTATTTTTTTATGGCAAAAAGAAGAGAGAGAGAGAGAGAGAGAGAGAGAGAGAGGCAGAAAACTTCCAAAGTGTCCCAGAGCTCTCTGTTTCTACTTGCTCACCGATTCATTCCTAAGAAAGCACCTTTGTGAACAAGGGATGCACAAATGCCAAGGGAGAGACAAAGATAGTTAAGATGTAGTTTCCGTCCTCAAGGAATTGAAAGACTAGCACAGACTGTGCACCAGAAGACGGACACAGGGATTTCAGAGAGCTCAAAGGTCACAGAGCGGAGGGGAAGTTTTGTGAAGAGCTGGAGGCCCCAGGATTGTCCAGCCAGGTGAGGAGGCCGCCGAGGGAAGGAAGGGGTAGAGGGGTGTCATGCTGGCTGCATAACGGTCTCCAAGCCTCTTTGTTGGGGAGGAAATGAAGTCATCCGGCTCTCAAAAATCAGCATGACAGCCTCCAGCCAAGTAATCTGGAGTCATGAGAGCTGCCGGGGAGCTCTGTGAATCATGGCAGTCTGCTGGGAATTTCCTGATCACTAACCTGAGTTTCGGGGTAAGTCCTAGGGCTGCAATATCCCTGTTTACATTTGATCACGTTTATTTACAATTAATGGACTCTAAATCCAAACAAAACATGTCACCGTCTTCTGGAGGAAGTAGTGAGGCCGCTCTGAGACTATTAGCATCTCTGACTCAGTCCATCTTCCCGGAGGCTGGCAGCTTCGCCCGGTTAGCCGGGGGTGGGTGCAGAAGAACTCTCTCTGGAGAACAGTGGGTCACCTGCCTCCCTGTAGCTCAGTGGTTCTCAACCTTCTGGCCCTTTAAATACAGTTCCTCATGTTGTGACCCAACCATAAAATTATTTTCGTTGCTACTTCATAACTGCAATGTTGCTTCTGTTATGAATCGTCATGTAAATATCTGATATGCAGGATGGTCTTAGGCGACCCCTATGAAAGGGTCATTCGACCGCCAAAGGGGTCGCAACCCACAGGTTGAGAACCGCTGCTATAGCTGGATGGTTAACTTATACTTTCCGCAGGCAGAGGCTGGCACCCTGAGACCTCTGGCTGGAACAGAGCAGAGAGGTCTGGCACTGTCCCTGCCCTCCTCCACCTGTCCCTGCCCTCCTCCACCTGTCCCTGCCCTCCTCCACCTGTCCCTGCCCTCCCTCCACCTGTCCCTGCCCTCCCTCCTCCACCTGTTCCTCTCAAGTGGACCCAGACTCAAGGTCCAGGTTTGCCAGGCAGCAAAATGCTGCAGGTGTAGCAGGGAGAGAGACCAAGTCTTGGGTGTGGTCTTGGGCCTCTAGTGAGTTTACAGGGACTCAGACCTCTCCTCTCCCATCAGGGGGGACAGTCTTGGTGGGTAGGATCCAAGTGACCCCCAAGCCCAGGTTGGGGGTGTGTGTTGTCGGGGGGTGGGGGTGGGGTGAATGAACCCCAGAGTCGCCACTGTGCTCCTTCAACTATGCCAGAGGGATATGTACGTGTGCATGTGTCTGTGTACAAAACTCTTTGCCTTGTACAAGAAGAGCCGGCTGAGTCCTTTATACCTGGTCAGTCGTACTGGAGGTCAGTCTTACCTGACAAGCAATTACTTTATCTTATTAGAAACAATGGCCTGTGATGAAGTAGAACACTAAACAAACATGCATTTGAAAATCTGTCTTTTTGGGGGAACGGATGATACAAAGATGTGTTTTCAAAACCTTACACAGTGTTAAATAAATCCTTTCTTTCTTGCCCTCCAGTTCCCCAATTCCTCTCCTTACAGGTGAAAACGGAACATCCTACCCCTCTGCTGCTCACTGTCTACATCAATAAGACTTTACTATTCCATTGTCTGTGTTAGCTAACTGTCCGCTGGCCCAGACATATAAATGGATTGCTCGGTCCCACCGGTGTGGCTCAGTGGTTGAGCTTCCACCAATGAACCTGGAGCTCAGGATTTGATTCCCCATCAGGGCACATGCCTGGGTTGCGGGCTCCATCCACTGTAGGGGATGTGCAGGAGGCAGTGGATCAATGCTTTTCTCAACATTGATGTTTCTATCTCTCTCTCCTTTCCTCTTTGAAATCAATCAAAATCTATTTAAAACAAAAAAATCAATAAATGGATTGTTCATTATAGGAACTTCCTGAAAGACCCATCAACACTTCAACAGAAAGAAAGCTTTGTGCCCTAAGACTTTGTTTTCACACTCCTACAATCTTGTGTCATGACCCTAATCTAATCCTTATCAAGCCCTCGCTTTCTTTTTTGCTCGCTCCCCCGCCAAACAAGCCCTCCCTTCCAAAGAACGCCCTTTGACCAAACTGTAAATCCTCAATGAAACCCGACCTCGCCTTCCCCCTCCCCCATGCACTACCAGACTCGCTCCCCGAGGTCTCAGCTTGGTCTTATCCACTGGGTGTGCTGATAATTTTGGGGAGAGCCGGCATTCGACATAAGCAGCCTCTGTTACCAGTGTTTCGTCTGTGTTTTCAGCGAGGACGTGACATATGCATTTGCACATTGAGAAAAAGACTCCACAGCCCTGAGACCTGCGGACCGTGCCCGGTACCCGGGGTCCTCACGCACCCTCCCGGGCAGGTGGAGGCCCAGGCGGGAAGGCTGGAGAGGAGCTGACCTCGGGGCCTGGGGGGAGGCATCATCGCTCCCCGGCGCCCCTCCTCTCCGCAATTGGGTGTGTGGGTGGGGGGTGGGCTGCCCTGGGCGGGGCCCAGGCCTGGGGATGTAGGTGCCTCTTTATCAATCAGCTCAGACCCGGTGAGTCCCCACCGCCGGGACGCGCTGCTGCTCACGCTCCGTCACCGTCGAGGAAACGCGCAGGGTCCGGGCGGCGGGCTCCCGGGAAGGGGAGGGGAGGGGCAGGGAGTGGACGGGACGATCCGGGCCGGGGCGGGGCCAGCGCCTGGGCGGGTCTTAATATACAGCCCGCGCCTCACAGCGGGGAGACCGGAGCCCAGAACCCGGCGAGTAGCACCGCTTCCACCTGTCCGCACCGCCCGACCCGCGCCGTTGCCGGTGAGTGCAGCCGCCCCTGCGGCTGCCGGAGGATGCGCGCCCCGCTCCCGCTTCGTCCCTCCCCCCCGCCCGCTGCCCGGCTGCGCGCCGTCTCCGCTCCGCGTGCCCACGCGTCCCCTGCGGGTGCCGGTCCCGGCGGTGCCGAGCCCCTGAATCCCAGGGATGGGAGACCACCGCGGGCTCGCCTCGCAGGTGACCCAGGGGCATCACCCTGCGCTGCCGCGACCCGCCCGGCGCGCTTCTCGCTCCTCGGCTCCTCCCTGACTTCTCCTTCCCGCGCAGGCCGCTGCCCGGAGCCCCAGCCTCGCCACCATGAGAATCCCGCGGGCGTGCCTGCTGCTCTGCGCTCTGGTCGTGAGCAACTGCGAAGTAAGCGGCGTCCCTGCTTTGACTCTTGGCGGTGGGAGGGGGCTCGCACGACCCCCCAGAACAGCGCCAGGGGAAGGAAGGGGCTGATAGGGAGCTGGTGCGCCCCCCCGCCCCCCGATTCCATCCACTGCAGGGCCAGACTAGGGAGCTGGTGCGTCCCCCCTCCCTCCCGATTCCATCCACTGCAGGGCCAGACCCTCCGGGGAAAGGGGACAGGTGTGGCCGAGGGGGCCTGGAGAACCAAGGGAGTTGCAGGCTGGAGAGGAAGAAGCCTTTGCAACGGCCCCAGCCTGCTGTCACCTGATCTGTGAAGCTTGCTTGAGTCAAGCCACTTCTCTTCTCTGGAAACCCATGATCCACCTTCCACTTGAGGGCTAGTTAGATAGGACCGGGGTGAGGAGAGAGGGAGCTGTAGGGAAGGATGAGTTTTGGGACTGGGGCCAGTTTGTCCACACCCTGAGGCCCAAGGGGTGTGGGGCCTTTGGTGACCTTTTCCCCTCTCCCTATCTTTTCCAGGACAGCCATGATCGTCATGCAGAATCTGGTGCATGTGAGTACCCATCCCTTGCACAATATCTGGCTGCACAAACATCTTGGAGAAGCCTCGGGAGACGGCCCTTCCCTGTCCCTGATGCAGGGCTGGCTCCCCCGCTTACCTCCTCGCGTGCTCCTTGCTTACTCACCCCCGCCTTTGTGATTTTCAGCAAGCTGTGGCTGTCTGAATGGAGGTACATGTGTGTCCTACAAGTACTTCTCCAACATTCATCGATGCAACTGCCCAAAGAAATTCCAGGGGGAACACTGTGAGATAGGTATGGAGATCCTACTCTATCTGGAAGGAGGAGGGGGCACAAGAGATTTGGGGGCAGGGAGAGATGAGTTGGATGCAAGAGCAGGCAGGGGGTAGGAGGTGGAGGTGGAGTGGGGGGGGGCATCATCCCTATGCAATGTGATATACACATTGCATCCTACCAGCACACCTCCCAGGATGACCTCTGACCCTAACTGACCTAGTGATAGACGGCTGCTCCCTCAGCACTGGGAGGGCAGAGTCAAACACGTAAACACACATTGTCTTGTAAGCTGTGGCTGCACACACGTGAAGTGGGAGGGAAGGAGACTTTTTCTAGTGTCTTCCACCAGGCCTGAAGTCACTGAGGCCTGGCAGGATCTCTGAAATGCCTGCCTGAACCTCCTCCTCTTTCTGATATTCTCTCATTCTCAAATCCTTCCATAGATACGTCGGCCACTTGCTACCAGGGAAATGGTCATTCTTACCGAGGGACGGCCAACACCGGCTCCATGGGCCAGCCTTGCCTGGCCTGGAACTCTGCCAATGTCATTCTGAAAACCTACCATGCCCGCAGACCTGATGCTCTCCAGCTGGGCCTGGGGAAACACAATTACTGCAGGTGAGGTGGGGGCAGCAAGCACCTTCCCCATGGCCTCACAGAGCCCTTCTTTCTGAACACACCCTTGTGCTTCCAGAGTGCTGGCCATAACATGAGAATAGCCAGGCCTCTGGTTGAGTCTTTCTTGGAGGGGAGGATGCAGGAAAGACATTCTGTGTGGAAATGACACCCCTCTCCCGTCTGTGTTGCCAGGAACCCAGACAACCAGAGAAAGCCCTGGTGCTATGTGAAGGTTGGCCGAAATCAGCATATCCAAGAGTGCATGGTGAACGACTGCTCTACAGGTGAGTGTCACCAACCTGTTTAGGATAGTGGGTGAAAGGGGACACATTCATATATGCCCTTATTCCATCACAGGAGGGATGAGGAGGGAGGCTTGCCTGGCCCCCCAAAACGGGGAGGTCAGAGGATGAGGAGAGGGACACTTTCTCCTACCTGTCTTCCCAAGACACCCCTCTCTTTCTCCTCCAGGAAGAAATCCTCCTGCAAACGCAGGGTTTCAGTGTGGTCAGAAGGCCCTGAGGCCCCGCTTTAAGATTGTCGGGGGGAAATTCACCAACACTGAGGACCAGCCTTGGTTTGCAGCCATCTACAGGAAGCACCGTGGAGGTTCTGTCACCTACGTATGCGGTGGCAGCCTCATCAGTCCTTGCTGGGTGGTCAGCGCCACACACTGCTTCATGTACGTCCCTCTGTCTCTTCTCCCCGGCCCTCCTGCCCTACCCCAGACACATCCCTTTCCCCTTCCCAGCAAAGGATTTCACGTCAATTCTACCCTCTCAAGCCCTTTCATATGGCCCAGAGCCTTGGGGACAAGTCATGCTCCAAGGTCACTGTGGTGGGAGGGCTCGGAAGTGACAGGACCTCCTTTCCCACAGTAATAACCCAAAGAAGCAGGACTACATTGTCTACCTGGGTCGGTCAAAGCTTAACTCCAACACACCGGGCGAGATGAAGTTCGAGGTGGAAAAGCTCATCTTGCATGAGGACTACAGCGCTGACACTCTTGCTCACCACAATGATATAGGTGAGTGGAAACCCTCATCTGCCATCATGATGATGACCCAGAGAGGAGGGGTTCAAAAAGAGACTCAGGTGGGAGGTTGAGGTTGCAGGGGAACTTGAAGACCCTGCTCAACACAACAAAGGGAGCAGTGGGCAAGGGTTAGGGTGCTTCCCGGTAGAGTCCCTGGATTTCCAAACAGGTAGACCTCCCTGGGTGGCAGTGGCCCTGTGGGCAGTGGCTTAGACTGGGATGCCCCTTTCTTTGTTGGAGGCAGACTCTGTCCCAGGATAGAGAACTTTGACGGAGCATTAGGCTAAATTTCAGCTCATCTACCTCAGTCAGGGCTTTTCGAAGGAAAAAAACCAACACCCTCGTACAGCTGTATGCAGTAGCCCTGGCTGCCCACACCTTTGTCCGTGGCTGGAACAAAGCCTATGAGGCATGGGACAAGGGAAACTTGTTTCATCCTACCAGCACAGCTGGTAGGACAGCTGCTCCCTCAGCATTTGGAGGGCAGAGATGGTGACCGCCTGACAGGTGGTGATCTTTCCCCTCTGACCTCTTCCCCCTCCCCCAGCCTTGCTGAAGATCATTTCCATCTCGGGCCAGTGCGCACAGCCATCCCGGTCCATACAGACCGTCTGCCTGCCCCCCGTGGGTGGGGATGCTCGTTCTGGCACAAGCTGTGAGGTCACCGGCTTCGGAAAAGAGAATACCTGTAAGTGACCTTTGGGGCTGGCTGAGGGGTCCTGGGGGAGTGGTGTCAGCTGGAAGGGAGCTCAGCTTGATTAAGGGAGGACTGTGGAGATGGAGAAGGAGCATCGTGGAGGTAGCAGATGGGTCCAGAGATGGAGTGGGTCATTGTTTAGGGAATGATGACCCATAAAGGTAAATAAGTGGAGGGTGAGGGGCTATAACTGGGCTAAAAACTCAGATTTGGGTGGAAAAAGAATAGGGGCTTTCCCTGGTAGGAATACTTTTTGGTCCCCTCCCTGGCAGAGGTTCCCATTAGAAGGGCTGGGCAGACACATCTTAACATAAAAGTCTCCGTGTTTCTTCCATCTAGCCGACTATCTCTATCCAGAGCAGCTGAAAATGACTGTGGTGAAACTGGTTTCCCACCGGGAGTGTCAGCAGCCCCACTACTATGGCTCTGAAGTCACCACCAAAATGCTGTGTGCTGCTGACCCAGCGTGGACAACAGATTCCTGCCAGGTGAGAGTTCTAAGCACCTCTCTCCATTATCCCCACCTCTCTCCAGGGCTCCTGAGCCTCTGCAGCCAAAGCCACAGGAAGCCAGAATCAGGAGCTCAAGTTTTAGGTTTAAACCAATTCTTACGTTTTTACCAAACACTTGTCAGCCTGTCTCTGTGCTAGGCACTTCAGGTGTGGGGAGAGAGGAGGACTAAGAAGAAACAGTAGAAAATAATATAGCTCAGTGTTCAGAGTGTGGTGTTAATGATAAATGATCAGATGTGTAGGAGACGGAGCTGAGTGCCAACTAGATGGTCACGGAGGGGAGGCTGTAAAGAGAATGTGGCTCAATAGGGATTTGAGGAGGCAGAGGGAAGACTGGAGAGCATTTCAGTTGCAAGATACAAAAATGAGAGTGAGCACAGCATATTCCAGGATGGGAGAGAGATAGGGTCTGGGAATATCGGTGGAATAGTGGCAGATAGTAGGGCTTTGAAAGCCAACCAGAGGATTTTAAACTTGATGTGGTAGGAAATGGGGAGTCACTAAGGACTTTGACTTTGGAAAACTCTCCCTTCTCTCTTGGGTATGATTGGGTCGTAGGATCCGATGGCCTCCTTCCAGGCTTTAGAAAAATCACATTTTATTAATCACTAACTTCTAATTAATTAATCATTAATTTCTAACTTCTTCCAGGGCTCACTTTTTGTGTTTTTGGCTTAACAGGGAGACTCAGGGGGGCCCCTGGTCTGCCCCATTCAAGACCGCCTGACTCTGACTGGGATTGTGAGCTGGGGCCGCGAATGTGCCATGAAGGACAAGCCAGGTGTCTACACGAGGGTCTCACACTTCCTGTCCTGGATCCACGCTAACACCGGGGAAGAGAATGGCCTAGCCCCCTGAATGGCCTAGCCCTCTGGGGGCCCCCAGGGAGCCAAGGGAGGAGAGGAGCATCACCCACTCCCACGCTGACCGTCATTTTTGCAGTAGCTCCGTCTGCACCAGCCACATATAAGGAAGAGACTGAGGAAGATGGGCTCTGCGGAGATGGTTTTGCTTGTGCTGCCCACCAGGGTGAGCAACAATGGCTTTATCCGCAGATTCAGGACTGGGTGCTGGATGCCCAGATCCCCTCTGGCCAGGATGGAGGGGTGGTCCTGGTCCAGGATGGTACTGACCAGTAGTTTGTCTTTTTCTGGATTAAAGCCTTCTGGAGATAAACATGACATCTTCTATGCATGGGAAGGAGAGGTAGCTCCCCCAACAGAGGGCATTCATGAGGCCTATTATTGGGAAATGAATCATTTCCCAATTAGGAAGTGTAACAGAACTGAGGTCTCTTGAGGGAGCTTGGCCAATGTGGGAACAGTGGTTTGGGGAGCAGGGACATTAATAACTTGAGGGTAGGGCTCTGACATTCCATGAATGTATCAGGAAACATTATCTATGCATGTGTATATATGCACACTTATGCTCAGGCTGTGAGGAGTCAGAATGAGTAAGAGCTGGTGTTCCTGTGTCTAATTGTAAGTCTAGATATTTCCCTAAACTGTATGGACTGTGATGCCACATAGAATGACCAGTCAGGAGAGGTCATGGGTCACTCCTGGGGCCTCTTGGGTCTCCCATGATGCCTAGGAATGTATCATTCTGGGCATGGCTCGTGACCAGCATTACAATTTCAGTTTCACTCTCACATAAATGTCCTTTCTTGGACAGCTGTCCCTTCTGACCTTTCAGCCAAATGCCTCCAAGCCTCACTGAGTGGGGTGAGGACCACTCCTGTACACTGAATATTTAATAATTATATTCTGCTATTTTTATTTATATCTATTTTTATAATTTTGAATAAAGATGATTAATAAAATGGGATTTTTCTAAAGACTTTCGTTCTCCCCCGGTGTTGGTATGGGAGGGAGTTGGAGAGCAGAAAAAGCAGAAAATGACCATGGTGTCACGTACCACAGTTTCTTTGGGGGCTGCATCTCTGGAGTTAATGAGGCTTTGGGACGTAGCTAGGAGAGTTCTAGGTTAGGCCCTCCACGGCACATAGGTACAAAAGGAGTTGTAAGCCAGGGACCCGCAGTTCGGTCAATGGTGGCAGGCTGGGTATCAACCCCCAATGCCCCCCTTGGCCTGATGCTTTTGCGCAGTGCACATCTTATACATCTGCATGGTGATCCTCTTTAGTATTCGTCTCACCATATTCTCTGCACTCTGCCCCCAACAACCCCAGGGCTGACCTCAACTAAGCAGAACACCTGTATGAGTGAAAATTATTGATCCAAAACCCAGCTCAGCTCGAGTCTGTTGGCATTCAGGGAACAGAAAACATAACTGCCCACTGACTGTGTGGGGCTAGTGCTGAGTTTTCTCAGTCTGTTCATGGAGCTCATGACCTGCCACTGCGATTCCTACGATCAGGTGGCTCAGAGTCTGACGCTGGTTGGTGTCCTAATGGAGGTGAGCATGTATTTTGAACCAAACATCAGCTTCTTTTTTTTTTTTTTTTTTTTTAAGATAGATAATTAAAATATTTTATATGTAAGTTCTAATCATAAAACCAGGAAGGGAGAGAGAGGGAGAGAGAGAGAGCACGCGTGCGCATTGGGGGATGAATGAGTGTGTGTTTGTGTGTTGGGGAAGGGTGAAGGATTTCAGTTTTAAGGATAGTCATGGGAAGGCCTCATTGAAATGACTTTTGAGGAAAAAACCTGAAGAAAGTGAGGATGTCTGCCTTGAGAATACCAAGTAAAAGGCCTGTGGTCAGTAGCTTGCCTGGCATGTCAGTGAAGCAGTGGCTCAGTGGAATGAGCCTTGAGGAGAATAGGAGATATAACTTGGATTTTAGAGATAATGGGAGGAGAGAAAATAGATTGTCGGGGTCCAGCCCCAGCAGGTCCAGGGGTCCCCAAAGGTGTGGACGGAGTCGGCGAAGAAGGAATGACACGGAGACAGCGTTCAGTTGATCAGCAGCCTAGCCAGGATCTCTAGCCAAGCTCTGGTCAGGATCTCCAGCGAAGCTCTGGTTCTAGGTTCTCTTGCCAAGTTCTGTAGTCAGGTTCTGTCCAGGATCTTTTGCCATGTTCTCTCACTAGGTTCTCTCTCTAGGTTCTGTCTCTAGGTTCTGTGTCTAGGTTCTCCAAACATCAGCTTCTAAAGAACTAGAGTATAGAAGGCAGGCTGGGAGGTAGGGTTGGATGCCCAAGTACTGGAGTTTCCAAGCGGTGTTAATGGGTTTGGCAGTGTTTCTTACCCGAGTCACCTGAGAGCCTTTTAAAAAAAATATACGTGCCTATATTCCACCCACAGAGATTGTGATGCAGGTCAGGGCTGGTGCCAGGCTTTGTGGGTTTGAAAAGCTCAGGTGTTTCCGATAAGCACCTGAGTGAATATCTTTTGGGGGCAATTGGCCAGATTACGTGAAGTGCCCAGTAAATTCAAGATGTGGCCAGCGTGTGTTCTCTGCATAAACAGTTTTCTGTGTGGGGTTTGGGGGTGCCAGGTCTCCTGGGCTCCCTAGGGCCCCGGGAGGGCAAGGACCCAGAGTATCAGTTTTTTGTTTTTGTTTTTGGAAAGTTGGCTGATACCTTTATTGCTTTGGGGGTGGAGGGTGCTCAGGAGCTCTTGGTGAGGCGGCGCTTCCTCCTCACCTTCACAGGCTTCTGGCTGCACAAGGTGCAGCTGGCCCTGCGCATGGCGGCCATGGGCCGATCCGGGCGGTAATTGTTCCTGCGGATCATGTGCCGGGCCCTGCGTTCTTGTCGATGGTGGTCCGCATGTAGGAGGTGGCCAGTTTTCACTACCCGATTCTCCACTTCATGACGACCATACCTTTGCCGTGGGCCGCAGGCTCCACGCCCACTGTCTTGTGGTGAATCACCCTGTTGTAGCGAAAGGAGTTGTGGGCTTTCAGATTATTGGGTTCACATCTGCTTGTTCCTCTTGATCAGAAGCTGATGGACCATCCACTGCAGGTGGAAGGAAAGCGCCCAAATATTCAGTCTTTAGTCCCCACAATCTAGCACGTTGTCCTATTCAGTAAGATGTAGTGGTTTCAGAGCATGGATTTTGGAGTCAGGTGGCCAGGACTGGAATCCTGGCTCTAACACTAGCTGTGTGATTTAGGAAAGAATCTTAACCTCTCTGTGCCTCTGTTTCCTCATCTGTAAAAGAGGTAATACTATCTCCCTCCTGGGATTATTCTAAGGATTCATGAGTTCATACATCTCTCAGCATAATCCTGGCACCTAGTAAAGGCACAAAAATAGTGGCTATTATTGCAAAGCCACTTAAATTCTTGGGGAACTGAATGGACCCCACTCCCCTCTCCCACCCTAGGATTGCATTGGTGCGTTTGGGGTGAGCTGAAGCACACCAATGCAATGTGAGGAGAGAAAAGGCGTGCTGTGAAGCTAAGGGGCCCAGCCCAGACTGAGTTGCTGCTCAACCTCTGCATTCCCCCCCAGGGGCCAAGAGGATCCTGTTCCAACACGAGCAGCTCTAGCATCAGGGCTCACAGACACTGAAAACAGGAAGTGTGAGCTCCACTGGTTGGATTGAGCAATGACACTGCTAACTCTCTTCAGACCATTTCCCAGCCACCACCCCGACCCCCAGCCAGCTGCTGCCTCTTCCCTGAATTGTGAACGTCACTCAGGGCTGGCAGACACCAGCGACTCCTCCCACAACCAGTTTCATGGCTCCAGATACTACCCTGTCGCTCACTGTAGGGACTGCCTCCTTCCAGTGCTCACCATGCACTGGACACTGTATTAAGTTCTTCACGTATTGTCTGGGTTAATCCTCACAAAGATCATAGAGGGAAGGTGTTATCATTGGCCCTATTTTACAATAGAGAAAATGGAGGCACAGAGAGGTTGAGTGACTTGCTCCAGGCAATGCAGCTGGCAAGTGGCAGAGCCAGGCGGCTGACTGCAGAGTGCCCAAGCCAAGCCCTGTGACATCTGACCTGTCAGCAGGGCCCTCTTTCCGAGGTCCCTACTTCAAGGATGTTGGGTCCAGGGTCAGTGGATCAGAATTTCAACCCCCTGCCTAGATTATAGTTCTTTCCTCTTAAAGGAGACCACACTGCGCCACCAGTTTCAAAGGAAAACCACCTTCTCGAGCTAACCTCAGCCCTTTTTGTTGAAACCTGATTTCATTGAAGTGGTTTCCGTTTTCACCAGAACTCCTCCTTCTGAAATATTCTGTAGACCATTCCATTATCAGGACTCAACTTGATTTCCACTTACACTCTGCGTTCCTCAAACCAACCCTCCACAACCACCACATCCCTGCGTGCACCCCTCCGAACTCATCCCCGGTGTGTCCCCCTTCTTCCCTAGCAGAAAACATTTGAGCCTTCCCTTTGAATCAGACACAGTGAGAGATGTTGCTGAGCTGTTTTTAAAATAACAGTATTATTTTTTAAATTTAAAAATAAATAATTTTAAAACCACAAAAAAAACAGTATTTGCCCTGGCCGGTGTGGCTCAGTTGGTTGAGCATTGTCCCATGTACCATGGGGCCACTGACTCCATTCCCGGGTGTGGCCTTGATCCCCAGTAGGAGGCAGCTGATGGATGTTTCTCCCTCTCCCTTCTTCTCTCTCTAAAATCAATACAAACATGTTCCTAGCCGGTTTGGCTCAGTGGATAGAGTATCGGCCTGCAGACTGAAGGGTTCTGGGTTCGATTCCGGTCAAGGGTTGTGGGGGTCCCCAGTAGGGGGCATGTAGGAGGCAGCTGATGTTTCTATCTCTCTCTCCCTCTCCTTCCTCTCTGAAATCAATAAAAATATATTTAAAATAAATAAATAAAATGGTTATATTATATAAAAAAATAAAAATCAATACAAACCTATTTGGGGGGGAGAAAGTATGTATAAAGTGCATGGAATGATGATGAGAAAGCAAATAATTTTGCCTTGGGAAGTCAAGGAGGATTTTACAGAGGAGGTGATATTTTACCTTGGTCTTCAAAGATTCAAAGAAATTTGCCAAATAAGGAGAAGAAAGGCATTCCAGGCATAGGGCAGATCATGAAGATGTGAAAATGCAAGGAGTTCACAAGAAATGATGAATAAATTGCTGTGGTAGATAAAAGAGTTTGGGGAAATGAGCAGGCAGAGTGTGCGTGTGTGTGGGAGGGTGGGGGTGAGGGGGGTAGGGGGTAGCTGGTAAGGATCCTTAGGCAGGGCTTGTATTCAGTAGTAAGCTCCAGTACTACTCAATCACTAAATAGCAGCTGCCCCAAGGTCCCCTCTATGTTGTCCCCTGCCACCCAGCTTCTCTGCACTTCTTTGGGATCCAGCAATCACAGAGTTAGTGCCTGGCAGGGGCCTAGCAGGGGCCTCTGAGACCCCTCTCTCCTCCAGCTGCCATCGAAGTGTTGGTGCTCCGAAGTCCTGCTAGTAAAATATTTAGAATATCACCTCTTGCCCTCAGGTACTATTTCAAAATCTAGAAAGTTAATTAACGTTAGGACTCATAAAAGGGTTTTGTTTTTTTCTTTAAAAATTTCCACTTGTAAAAGTAACTATAAATGCACAATGCTTCCACAGCATTCCACAGTCATTGTTAACGTTTTTGGCTTCTCGGGTCTCCTTTGCAATCTCAACCTCCTCTACTTGATTCTAAATATTGAGTCCCCCAGGTTTGATCCTACACTTTGAGGAAAGAGTGAAGAACAAAATGGAGTCACTATAGTCAAGCTGTTAAATTACTAAAATCAAGTAGGCTGAAGCATGAGAAAATTATTCTACTCTTACTTCAACAAGCCTGGAAACTTAAACTTTTAAACTCTCCAATTATGCCTGGAGATGATCTCTCTCTCTCTCTCTCTCTCTCTCTCTATCTCTATCTCTATCTCTATCTCTTATCTCTATTTGTCTCTGTATCTCTATCTGTAACTATATGTACATCTATATCTATCTTCTATAGATAACCCTCTGATTACCTTTTTTTCCCAACCAAACATCTACACTAATAAAAGAGAAACATAGTAATTAGCATACGACCACTACCCTTTTCATTGGCTAATCAGTGAGTATATGCAAATTAACTGTCAGCCAAGATGGCGGCCGGCAGCCAGGCAGCTGGAAGCGAACATGAGGCTTGCTTGCTTCAGTGACGGAGGACTCCAATGTTCCCTGCCTGCCTCGCCGGCCTCTGAGCCGGCAGTTTGAAACATTCTAACAAATATAGAAGCTAAACAAAACCCCGGGATCTCAGAGCTGGAGTTATACATTGTTTTGATTATAGAACGCTCAGCAGCAGAAGCCTCAGAGCTAGAGCCAGAGCTAAAGCTGGCCCAGAATAAAATAAAAAAAAGAGAAAAAAAAGGAGCGGTTGGGAGCTTCAGTCAACAACCGCCAGCCTGAAAAGCAGCCCTCCAGCCCCCTCACCCAGATTGGCCCAGGCACCCCTAGGTGGGGACCCCCCACCCCTGATCCAGGACAACCTTCAGGGGCAAACCAGCCGGGCCCCCAGGCCTCTATCCTATATAGTAAAAGGGTAATATGCCTCCCAGCACCGGGATCAGCGGAGCCTCGAGGCCTCCTGGCACCAGATCAGCATGACAGGGGCAGCGCCCAAACCCCCTGATCGCCCTGCGACTCTGTGTGTGACAGGGTGCGGTGTCCCAACCCCCATGATCGGCCCTGCTCTGTGACAGTG
>NW_005871117.1:3414445-3473677 GCF_000147115.1 Myotis lucifugus | reverse complement strand
GGTCTGGGACAGGACCCAAGAATCTATACCTTTTAAAGTTCTCCAGCTGATTCTGATAGCCAACCAGCCAGGACATCCTGTTTCCCAGTCCTGGCTGCACACTGGAATAACCCGGGAGAGCTTCTAAAAGTATGGATGCCTGAGTCTTACCTCAGAAGAATTACATAAGGCTCTTGGGGGATGGTATTTATAAAAGCTCTCTTGGCTAAAATTGTTTAAATTAAATAATACCAACTATTGGAGAAGACATAGAGCAGCTGGAAGTCCTATACATTGCTGGTAGGAGTATAAATTGATACAGTCATCTTGGAAAATGTCTGGCAGCATCTACTAAAGCTAAGCATATGGCTTCCTTATGACCCAGCGCTTACACTCCTAGGTATATGCCCAAGAGAATTGGATAAATATGGCTTCAGCAGGCATGTGCAAGATTATTTATTCCCAGAAGCTTTATCCATAAGAGCCCCAAACTGGAAACAATCCAAATGTCTATCAACAGTAGAATAAACTGTGATATACATTGGAATACGACACAGCATATACGATATAAATGATCTACACTAATAAAAGAGAAAAATGGTAATTGGCGTACAACCGCTACCCTTCTGATCGGCTAATCAGCATATCCTTATGCAAATTAACTGTCAGCCAAGATGGCGGCCGGCAGCCAGGCAGTTGGAAGCGAACGTGAGGCTTCCTTGCTCCAGTGACTGCAGACTCCAACGTTCCCTGCCTGACGGCCTCTGAGCTGGCAGTTTGAAACATTCTAACAAATATAGCCGGCTGGGATCTCAGAGCTGAAGTTATACATTGTTTCGATTATAGAACAGCAAACAAACCAGCAGCGGAAGCCTCAGAGCTAGAGCCAGAGCTAAAACTGGCCCAGGAGAAAAAAAAAAAGAAAAAAAGGAGTGGTTGGGAGCTTCCCACCAGCCTGAAAGCAGTCAAAACCGCCAGCCTGAAAGCAGCCCTCAGCCCCTCACCCAGACTGGCCAGGCACCCCAGTGGGGACCCCCACCCTGAAGGGTGTGTGACCAGCTGCAAACAGCCCTCAGCCCCTCATCCAGGCTGGCCAGGCACCCCAGTGGGGACCCCCACCCTGATCCAGGACACCCTTCAGGCAAACCAGCCGGCCCCCAGGCCCTCTATCCTATATACTAAAAGGGTAATATGCCTCCCAGCACCGGGATCAGCGGAGCCGTGAGGCCTCCTGGCACCGGATCAGCGTGACAGGGTGCAGCGCCCAAACCCCCCTGATCCCCCCTGCGGCTCTGTGTGTGACAGTGTGTGGCGTCCCAACCCCCTGATCAGCCCTGCTCTGTGTGTGACAGGGGGTGGTGCCCCAACCCCCCTCCCCCCCCCCACGGGCCCTGCTCTGTGTGTGACGGGGTAGAGCCATAACCTCCCCATCGGCCCTGCCCTGAGTGTGACAGTGGTGGCGCCCCAACCCCCTGATTGGCCCTGCTCTGCGGGTGATAGAGGGTGGCGCCCCAACCCCCTGATCCACCCTGCTCTGTGTGACAGGGGGCGGTGCCCTAACTCCCCTATCGGCCCTACTCTGTGAGTGACAGGGGGGAGCTCCTCAACCCCCTGATGGGCCCTGCTCTGTGCATGACAGGGGGCGGCGCCCCAACCCCCTGATTGGCCCTGCTCTGTGCATGACAGGGGGCGGTGCCGCAACTCCCCAATCAGTCCTGCTCTGAGCCCGACCAGGGGCTGCACCTAGGGATTGGGCCTGCTCTCTGCCACCCAGGAGCAGGCCTAAGCCAGCAAGTCGTTATCTCCCGAGGGGTCCCAGACTGCGAGAGGGCACAGGCCGGGCTGAGGGACCCCTTCCTTCCCCCCCGAGTGCACAAATTTTTGTGCACCGGGCCTCTAGGCATATATAATAAAAGGCTAATATGCAAATTGTCCCTTTGGGAGTTTGACCCACCAGGAGTTCAACCGCTTGCTATGACATATGCTGACCATCAGGGGGCAGAGCGAAATGAAGGAAGGCCCTGGCTGGCAGCCAGAAGGCCCCAATCGGCCCTGATTGCTGGCCAGGCCTATGGACCCTACCCATGCATGAATTTCATGCATCGGGCTTCTAGTATCCTATATAATAAAGAGCTAATATGCTAATTAGACAGAACAGCTGAACGACCTTGCAGATGTCCTTCCAGACAACCTTCCAGATGAAGCCGGGGCTGCAAGGGCTGGCTGAGGCAGCTGGGGCTGTGAGGGTCGAGCCCCTTGCACGAATTTCGTGCATTGGGCCTCTAGTTTCATATAAAAGCCCATTAATATACAAATTGTAATCACCAACAGCATCCATATAGCAGCGAAGGAACAGGGAACATGGCAGAGTATGACAGGGGAAGGAGGTTTTCAGGGTCCCTACTGTTTCCCAAGCCTGCAATCTCTCTATTACCTGTGAGAGCATGAGGTCTTAGCAGAGGGCAGATCAAGGCAGCCAGAGGCAGTGGGGCCCTGATGCCAACACAGACAGACAGAGCACGGCAAGCTGCTCTACATGCCATCTCCCCATAGTGGCAGCCTCCACGGAAATCCAGATCCAGTAAGGAGGTAACAAGAAGGAGCTGGTGACTGAGAGGAGAGTCAACATCACTCCTCAGCATCTTGCTGATCACACGTTTGGAAACAGAGTTTTCCAGGGGCTGCTGGATTGAAAAAACATAAAAACTGTTCTGGGAAAAGGACAGAAATTGTATCCGAGTTTACCTTCTAACCCAGATTCCTTGTGACTCCAGAAAGCTGGGTAGATCTACTTAGATGTTTGGGAAGGGAAATGACAGAGCCTTTGGCCCAACAGGGCTGGAACCATTGCCCAGGAAAGCCTCAAGGCAGGCCAGGGAGGCCTGTGGGAAGAGCTCTGGGTCAATGGTACTTACATGGGAGCCTGGTGACACAATGGCCTATGTGTGGAAGAGAGAAAAGACACAAGTTAGAGAGACTTAAGAACTAAAGTACCGGCTTTTTATAGGCCTGGGCAGTAAAGGTGAGATAATCCTACTGGACTGAGGCTGGGAGAGACCTGAGGCCCGATCTTTCCTCAGGGACAAGTTTGACAGGCCTGAATGTAGTCGACAGCCCAAGTCCTCCAGATGGCCCCACAGGACTCCAGGAGGCCTGACTGCCCCCTCCAGATGTGTCGGGTGACTGAGGGTGGCATCACAACCTCCCGATCCGCCCTGCTCTGTGCATGACAGGGGGCGGCGCCCCAACTCCCCAATCAGTCCTGCTCTGAGCCCGACCAGGGGCTGCACCTAGGGATTGGGCCTGCCCTACTACCACCATCAACGTTTGTCTGGACTGCCACAACAGCTTCCCAACTGGCCTCCCCCACTGATTTGATCTCTCCTTCCACCCCTCCCCACAGCACCACCAACCCTTTCTTTTGAAAATGCAAATGTGCTTAATGCCTCCCTGTGCTCCTGGCTGGGTAGCTTGGGCAGGGTCTGGCCCCTACTTCTTCTCTAGCTCCACTGGGCATCAAGCTCTCCCAGTCTTGCCCTGCTCAGCTATTCTTTTCCTGGGCAGTCCCCCTCTCACCACAGGGCCCTGGTTCCTGATGTTCCTTCTGTCGGGGACTTTCTTTCTGACGTTCTAGCCATAGTCCTAGCTGGGCTCAGGTAGGGCCTGGAATCCCCCACTTGGACCCCAGTTAGATGCAGCCCATGGAGCTCTCCGGGAGGAGGCCATGGATGCAGCCAGGGAGCCCCAAGCCCTTGACAAGGATACAGTTGATGGGGAGGCTGCTGCTTAGGGTGGGGTCCTGGTTCTCTACGGCCTGTAGCCTGTCTGTGTTGTTGTCCCAGTTGATATGGAAACGGGTCATCCAGGGATTCACGGCCAAGACGTTCCTTGGGAGCTGAGAGAAGTCTGGCTTTGGGGGTGGGTTCTCCCCCAACTCTGGGTCAGAGTACTCATTGACATAGTGGCCCACACAGGTGAACTCTTGGCCACGGGAGGTGCAGGTGACAAGGACCACAGTCACACCAATGGCGTCAGTCTCAGGGATGAGGGATGGGTTGGGAGCATCGGCCTGGAAGAGGAACGCGTCTCCCGGCTGGGATAGGACAACCAGCATGGAGTCTAGGATTTGATCAAACTCCTCTCAGCTGAGCCAACATAAATGATCTTCCACTCTAGGTCTTGGCCACCGCCTCGCCAGGTCCCGGCTCAGCCGAGGCTGGGGCCAAGCTCACATCTGGGTCCTATGGGTCAGCGGACAGCGTTGCCCACGGAACCTCCTGCCGTCTCTGTTGGAGGACTGAAGTGCCTGATGACCTTTAGAAGGACTTGGGAAACAAGTTCACGTGACATTTATTATCTAGGCCTTCCGGACAACCTGCAAGATTTTCATCCTGGACCAATTTAGAAGCTAAGAATGCAGGACTGATTCTTCTCAAGAGCGCACCTTTTACTATAAAAACTCTCAGGTTTCCTCCTTCCTTGGAACACCCTGGGCACTGCCTAGTTGTGTTTTTGGTTTGCAAACACTAAGGCTTTCGAGCAAAAGCCTCCTGATTCTTTTGTGCTCTGTTGACAACCTTTTCCTCTTTTCACCCTCAACTTCTTCCCACAGTCTCATTCACACCCAGGCTTAAATTACCACCAATAAACAAATGCTTATCTCCAGCCAGACTTTTCCTCTAAACTTCAGACTCTTATTTTTCATTGCCTACTTGCCACTCCCTTTTAGCCGTTACACATAAGGCACCTCAAACTCAGCCTGCCCCAAACTGGCCCTGTCTCAGGTGCCAACCTGATGGACTGCTTTCATCACTCTGTCTCAGGTGTTGACAGCACCTCCGTTCACATCCAGAAATCTAGGAGTCATTCTGATGCTTCTTTTTGCCCACCCCCTCATTCCATCCATTACCAAGTCCTGACAATTTGCCGAACATTTCTTGACGTCATCCATTTCTCTCCATTTTCACTACCACCATCAACGTTTATCTGGACTGCCACAATAGCTTCCCAACTGGCCTCCCCCACTGATTTGATCTCTCCTTCCACCCCTCCCCACAGTACCACTAACCCTTTCTTTACACCTGAAATGAAAAATCCTTTGAAAATGCAAATGTGCTTAATGCCTCCCTGTGCTCCTGGCTGGCTAGCTTGGGCAGGGTCTGGCCCCTACTTCTTCTCTAGCTCCACTGGGCATCAAGCTCTCCCAGTCTTGCCCTGCTCAGCTATTCTCTTCCTGGGCAGTCCCCCTCTCACCACAGTGTCCTGGTTCCTGATGTTCCTTCTGTCGGGGACTTTCTTTCTGACGTTCTTTAACTAGTTAAGTTCCTCCTCTTGCTTCAGAAATCATTTCTTCAAGGAAGACTTTCCTAGGTTGCCCGTATCTATAGAATCCTGCTATTTTGTCTACAGTCTCATTATAGTATGAGACTATTACCTCTTTGATGCTCTTGTCACGGTTGCAATTTTACCTTTGCTGCATCATTACGTGATTAGTGTATGCTTTCCCTCAGCAAATTGTAACCTCAGTGAGGGATAGTGTGTTGTTGATCACCACTGTATCCCAGCTGATGTCTGGGGATGGGGTCTAGAATAAGGCAGGCATCAAGTAAATATTTATTGAATGAATGCATTCTGATGTTTTTCTTTCCATTTGTTTCCTCTATCTGCCTATTTTTTACATAGCTGTGTTCACACTTTCTACATAGTTTTGTATCCTGTCCTTATCCTTTGACTATTTTGTCACAAGTGTTTTCCTATGGTATTGCAAATATCTCCAAGCCTTAGGTGCACAATGTAGTTAATAATAACACTCATCCAACCTACCTTTCTGAATTGAGGCATCATAGATAAAGTATGCGAATGCTCTTTGTAAACCACATGTACATATGAGACACTATTTGCATTTAAAAGGAAATGTGGGTAAAGTTTGTCCCTGGTGCCCTCTCTATCCTTGGGCATTTTTTTTTTCAGTGCCCTTGTTCCGCTTGGTCACCTAGTTAAGGTCTAAAATAACTCATTAACTTTAATATGCTACCAGTCCGAGGAGGTGTGCATTTGTTATTAAAGGCTTCTAAAAGAAGGGCACTCATTCCTAGTTGATGAAGTCTGGGGGCCGGGAAAGCACTCAGGATATTAATTTATCATTGAATCACCCTTCACTCAGCCATGTAACAAACACTCATTGAGAGTTGGTCATGGGCCTGGCACTGTGCTGTGTACTGGGTGTGGAGACAAAAGCCCAAGTCTCAGTGGGCTGAAGGTCAAGTGGGGGAACAGATAGCTAAGTGATTACGGTGAGAACGTTGCTATGAGGAAGATGTGCAAGATGGTCACGGAGGGCTAAGAGCACATTCTGCACAGAGGAAACAGCATGTGCCAAGAGGTGATGAGGCTGGTGGGGTTGGTGAGGCTACGACCTGAGGGGCTAGAGGACCTGGAGAGCCACTCGAAGGACTGTAGACCTTCTTGTGCTGGGGAGTCATTCAAAAGTTTGGGGCGTGTGGCAGCCGTGAGAAAGGTTGGTGAAGGGAAGATTCTCAGGCCTAGATGAGACTGTGGGCAGGGAATACCAGTTCAGAAACTACTACAGTTAGCCAGGAGCTGAAGAGTGTCCGAGCCTGGGCACTGGCAGGGAGGTAGAAGGGGAGGGTCCAGGTATGGGCAGATTTTATGGAGACAGGATAAACTTGGTGCCAGGCTGAGGGTATAAGGAGAGTATCATTTGGTTTAGCTTCCTGGCTTCAGACAGATATGATACCGCATAATTTTACAGGAGTTTTCACCATAAGTGATTGTCCTAAAGCCATATCTAGTAGGTAGCTGATGAATCCAGAGTTACTACAGGTGGACTTTTAGGGATCAGTATCTGTAGGGCAACCCAGACCTGCTGAGGACCTCAGTGACTCTGTCCACTCAATTGGAGAACTTCCCTGTCACCATAATCACCAAATGACGATGTCATCCAAACCTTCGGGGTTCATGGTTTTTTTTAAAAAAACACCCCAGATCTATTCAGCCCTGTGACAGTGGTTCTGACTCCAGGAATTTCTCCAAAACCTCCCAGTTCTGCTATCTACTGTCAGTAAATTAGTGGATTGGCCTGTGGATAAGGGGATCAGCAGGCACTAGGTCTGGTTAATTGGCTTCTGGCTTCCTAGACCTGAGTAGTGACTTCCGTATGAAAGTGAAGTGGATTTTATAAGAACTCTGGTATTGGGGTGTCCAGTCCAATCCCTTCAGCCCCCTTTTCTGTGATCTGCAAATTGCCCTTAATTTCTCTTTTTTTAAAAATATTTTTTTTATTGATTTTTTACAGAGAGAAAGGGAGAGAAATAGAGAGTCAGAAACATCGATGAGAGAGAAACATCGATCAGCTGCCTCCTGCACATTCCCCCACTGGGGATGTGTCCGCAACCCAGGTACATGCCCTTGACCGGAATCGAACCCGGGACCCCTCAGTCCGCAGGCCGACGCTCTATCCACTGAGCCAAACCGGTTTCGGCAGCCCTTAATTTCTCTTACAAACAAAAACAGTCTCTTTAGCTCTCTCTCCAGAACATGGGTATAAGCTGGTGTCACTGCCGTTGGTAAGCAGGACACGATAGCTGCAGTTTGGCTTTTTCCATGATTAGCTTGGTGACAAGGGTCAGCTCCAACCTCAGGTTTTCTCTTATTCCTCTCTACACCTACACACCTTTACCACCAGAAGCTGAGAGGCTCAGCCAGGGAAGCTTTAAGCTCTTGAGTGCTGGTGGGTCCTGCTGGGGCTGGATATATGTGACGCTAACAGCTATTGGTCAGATAACTTGTCTTCTCCACTGGAATTTGGCCCCTGTCCCTGGCCTTAGAGGCCTATTAGAATTATGCCAGGATGCCCAGTGGTGAGCTTATCAGAAGTTCTTATTTGACAACCCCTTTCTTTTTTTTTTAATTGATTGATTTTAGAGAGAGGAAGAGGAAGAGGAAGAGAGGGGGAGAGATAGAGATAGAGATAGATAGATAGAGAGTGAGAGAGAGAGAGAGAGAGAGAGAGAGAGAGAGAGAGAGAGAATTTGTTGTTCTTGTCACTTATGCATTCGTCAGTTGATTCTTGTATGTGCCCTGACTAGGGATCAAACCTTGGCATATTGGGACGATGCTCTAACCAGCTGAACTACCCGGGCCAGGGCTGACAGCCCCCTCCTTGTAGCTCCTTCAAGTCAAGATTTCCTCAGACACTTACCTCAGCCTTTTCTGCTTGGTTGGACTCCTTCATGGCTAAGAGAATGAGGAAAAAGGATGGAGACACAGGGTGGGATAAATACTTTGTTTAGAACATCAATCAGAAATGGTGATTCTCCAAGTATGTTTCTCCAATCGGCAACTTCAGCATCACCTGGCACTCGTTAGAAGCGCAAATTATCAGGCCCCACGCTAGAATATTAAACAGAAACTCTAGAGGTGGGGCCCAGCAATCTCTCCAACAAGCCCTCCAGTGATCCTGTTACGTACTCAAGTTCAAGAACCACTGATCTGAGGCTTTGATTCTCAGGCTTCAGTATAATTCTGAACCACCCGGGAAGCGTCATAACCATAAACTGGCTAAATCAAACTGGATTGGTGTCTGGGAAACTGTATTTTTAGCAAGCTCCCTAGGTTGAGAATGATTGATCTAAGGAATTCACCTTATGCCCTAACTGGTTCAGCTCAGTGGATAGAGTGTCGGCCTGCAGACTGAAAGGTCCCAGGTTCGATTCCGGTCAAGGGCATGTACCTTGGTTGTGGGCACATCCCCAGTAGGAGGTGTGCAGGAAGCAGCTGATCGATGTTTCTCTCTCACCGATGTTTCTAACTCTCTATCCCTCTCCCTTCCCCTCTGTAAAAAATCAATAAAAATATATTTTAAAAAAAGAAAAGGAATTCACCTATCACTTACCTGAGTCAACCGGGGAGGGCTGTGGAGATGTCTCTCCAAGTTCCAAATGCCACCTGTATCTGAACCTCTGGGGAGCTTGTTAGGAAAGCAGGATCTGAGGATCAGATGTATTGAACCCGATTCCCTGGGCCTGAGGCCCTGGCCTGTACTGTCCGAGTTCTCTGGGTGATTCTTAGGCGTGTGAAAGTTTGATAACCCGTGTGCAACAGATTGGCAGGTGTTCTTTTTTAAATTTTTTTTAATACATTCATTATTGTGCAGCACCAGTTTTCCACTGATAAAAACAACAAAGACATAGTATAAAAACAGGTAATGAGTCCTAGTGAAATAGATTACATTAAAATCAATAAATTTTACCAATGGAAAATACAAATGGGACAAAGGTTTGTAAGACGTTCATTGCCTAGAAATAGAAGCAATTCAAATATATTAAGAAAAATTAATACAAATATAGATATGTTATAAGTTGAGTCTACCTGGTGTGCAATTATGCTGTGAGAAGGGGGTCAATTCTCCGAGTCCAGGGGATGCGATGGGAAAAGCACGAGGAAGCCGCAAGTCACAGATGTGTACACTCGAAAAGCTCGCCCAGTCCTACTGGTGCCAGAGCAAGCCGCCAGGAGGAGCGTGGAGGTTGGGCTGGGTCCTTGGGAAAGTTCTGGGCAGCAGCTCTCCAGTGGATCCCACACCAGCAGCAGCTATTGTGCTCCCAGCCCTGAGAACTGGCAGCGAGGTCACATGAGTCCTACTGGGTGCAGCCAGGACCCCAGAGTAGCCTGAGATGACACCCATGCGTAGTGGGCACGAAGGGAGCAGAGCCCAGGCCACCTCCCCAAGGTGGGTGCTTAGAGGTGCGCCGACTCTGCACAAGAGCAACTGGCGGCCGAGACGCACTGACCAGCGCTTCTCGCACCCGCGTGGGCGCACACCCGGGTCCCCTCTGGTCCCCCGGCATCTGCAGGACTTGGTGAGGACAGAATCCCTTAGAGATCCAGTAACTTCTAGAAGTCCTCATCGCTCTCATCCCAAGGCGTGCAGGAGGAAAAGAGGGCCTCGAAAGGGCTTCCGGGTGAACGCAGCTCTGTGTATCCAGGGGTCACAACAGGGTCGGGAAAGAAATTGAAGGTATAGGGGCCCTGAGGCCCAACTGTGTCCTTGGCTGGAGCTGGAGCTGGAGCAGGTGCTGCGAGGACCACGCTTTGGGCACCCTGCTCAGGGTCCCACCAGGCGTGGATGTAGCTGAAGACTCAGGGTTCTGCTGCTGGGAACTCTTGGAAGGGGCTGTCTGGAGAGGGGCTGCAGAAACCTGGGCCAGCTCGGTGCAGGGAAGCGGCGGGGAGCACTGGGCCGGTGGGGAGCATAAAGTGGGCTGGGAACACTGGCTCCTCAGGGAACACAGGTGGGGAGGGGAGCACTGGGCCGGTGGGGAGCATAAAGTGGGCTGGGAGCACTGGGCCGGCAGGGAGCACAGGATCCTCCTGGGACGCACAGGCACAGGCGCAGGCACAGGCACAGGCGCGGGCGCAGGCTGAGGGGCGCAGACTCCCGGTTCCTGGGGCGTAGCGTGGGCTCCCTGGCCTTGCTGTCCGCGCAGTCGCTCCAGCCTGCGGACTTTGGCCCTGCGGTTCTTGAGCCACACCTGCACTTGGTCCTCCTGCAGGTTCAGCTTGGCTGCCAGGGTCTCGCGTTCCACATAGGTCCCGTAGGGTTTTCCCTCAAAGAATTCCTCCAGGACCCGCAGCTGTTGTGCGCTGAACACCGTGCGCCGCCGCATCTTCTTCCTCTGGGAGCGTGGGGACGGCCGGGAGCCGGTGGGAAACCTGGGTTCTTGCATCCTGGATGCTGCTGGGCCCTCTGTGTTTGAGGCTCGGGCCCCGAGGCCTGTATGTGCCGCCTTAAATTCCTGTTAGTCGATTGGCAGGTGTTCTTAATGATGGATCACCTGAGGAGTTTTAACAATGACCTCATAGGTGCTGGGGCCCCGCCTCCAGAGAGTCTGATTTAATTGGTCTGGGCTGGGGCCTCAGTGTTTTTCACAAATCATCCCCCACCTCCTCTCAAGTGATTTTACTGTGTAGCTAGGGTTAACAATCATCAGGTAAAAGGATGATGCGGATCTGGGAAGGGTCAGGAAACGGGAAAAATTGAAGGGGTGCCAAGGAAATAATGGGTGGAAGTCTGTGTGGGAGGCTGGTTAGAAATGTCAAGTTGGAAGTCCAGAGGAGATAGGAGGGGCCCCAGGTGGGAGAGTAAGTAGGTTAGCTTGAGTGGTGTGGGGCTGGTGTAGGAACAGGGTTAGTGTATCAGTTCCCTACTGCTGCTGTAACAAATTACCACAAACTGAGTGACTTACAATGACACGAATGTATTATTTTACCATCCTGGAAGTCCAAAGTGGATTAGCAGGGCTGGGTGCTTTCTAGAGGCTCTAGGAGAGCCGCTGTTTCATTGCCTCTTCCAGCTTCTAAGCTACCCACGTTCTTTTGGCTCATGACCCATATCACTCCAACTTTTGCTTCTATCATTACATCTTCTTCTCTCATTCTCACTCTTCCATTTCCCTCTTATAAGGATCCTCTTCTACATCGTGATTACATTGGCCCCACCCAGATAATCTAGGTTAATTTCCCCATCTCCAGATCCTTAACTTAATCACATCTGAAAAGTCCCTTTTGCAATGTAAGCTTAGCATATTCACAGGTTCCAGGAGTTAGGACGTGGCTATTCTTAGGTGTCATTATTGAGCCTACCACAGCCTGCCCTCTGGCCCCCAAATATTCACATTTATCTCATATGCAAAATACACTCCATTCCAACATCCCTCTGAATCTCAACCTATCAGAGCATCAACTCAAGGACTAAAATTTCACCTAAATCTCATCAGCTCAAAAGCTCCAAATCTCACCATCCAAATAATCTAAAGTATGAGGGAGGCATTGTATGTAATCCATCCTGAGGCCCATTTAAAAAAAATCCTCAACCGAGGATGTATTTTTTTATTGATTCCACTAGTAGAAAGAGAGGAGTGGGGAGAGAAACATTATTGTGAGAGCATAACATTGGTCTGCTGCCTCCTGAATGCACCCTGACCAGGATGGAACCCACAACCTGGATATGTGCCCTGGTTGGGAATAGAACCCGAGACCCTTCGGTGCACAGGGTAATGGTCTAACAGCTGAGGCAGACTGGCCAGCCGGGCCCACTCTCTCTCCATCTGTGAACCTGTGAAACTAAAGAAACAAGTTATCTGCTCCAAGGGATAGACATAGGATAATAGATCTGGACATTCTCATTCAAAAAGGAGAAAATGGGAGGAAAGAAGAAGTCACTGGTCCCTAGAAATTTCAAAACACAGCTGGGAAAACCCCTCAGGTTTCAAGGCCTGGAATAATCCTCTGAGACTCTGGGCTTGCCCCCTTTCTCTCAGAATCACTCTTCCCTTTTCTTGAAGGGTAACTCCTGTTTGCAGTTGAGTAATTTTATCACTCTGCTTCCTGCCCGTAGAATGTTGGGAGTCTGACAGCCTTCTTTCATTTTGCCTTCTCTCTGTCCCTTTCAAACCAAGCTGGCAGTGTTTCTACTGCTATAAAATTTTCAGAACCATGCGGGTCTCTCATGCATGTCACAGGCATTCACTCCTCCACAGATTTTTCCTGGATGATCCCATCTTTGTTCCTTGGATTCTGCTGAGATGGCTGAAGGGATCCATGAGTCACATGCTTAACCTCTTCTAAGAGCTCTCTGTGTGAATGAATACTCTGCTCTTTTTATCCATACAAGGCATAATCAAAAAGTTGTCCAGCCAGCATGCAGATCCCTCTCCTCTCCCTTCCTTTCTGTGAAATAAATTTAAAAAACATATTAAAAGAAAAGAGTACCCTTGTGATTATATTGGGTCCACCTGAATAACCCAGAATAATCTCACCTCAAGATATTTTACTTAATTTCACCTGAAAAATTGCCTTTGCCATGTAAGGCAACCTTCATAGATCCCAGGGACTAAGATGTGAACATCTTTGAGAGGCCATTATTCAGCCTACTATGGTTAGCACAGCTTAATAGGAGTGGAAGTGGTTGCTACAAGGACAGTGAAGTCAAACAGAGGTCAAGACCCCCAATCTAGCCCAGCAGGCATGGCTCAGTGGTTGAGCATGGACCTATGAACCAGGAGGTCACGGTTCGATTCCCAGTCAGGGCACATGCCTGGGTTGCAGGCTTGATCCCCAGAGTGGGGCGTGTAGGTGACAGCTGATCAATGATTCTCTCTCATCATTGATGCTTCTATCTCTCTCTCCCTCTCCCTTCCACTCTGAAATCAATAAAAAAATACTTTTTAAAAAAGATCCCCAATTTAGAGTCCAGCCTCTCCCAGGACTGGGTTGGCCACCTCTGGCCAGCTTCGGGAAGCCCTTTGCATGGCTGAGACGTTTGGTCAACTCAGTCCGCCTTGGGATCAGCATGCTTATTGGTGCTCCTCAGGCCTGCGCTTTTCCCTCAACTCAGAGAGAGGAGATGGGAAGTACATTTGTTGAGAGCCCACCAAGTGCCTGGGAATGTGGGGCCTTTAACCAAGCCCTCTGAGGGGGGCGGGTTGTGGCTTTGCCTACTGAGTGACTGTGAGATTCAGGCCCAGATGGCTGGTTCCTCATGGGTGGAGAAGGATGAGGAGGAGAAAAGAAAAGCTGTTAGACAAGCAAAGGAGCCCTGCACTCTCAGTTCTTTCCCCAAGGCCTTGTTCCGGGACTGGGACTCCCAGGTCCCTCACAGAGCCTGTGCTTCTTAGCACCCAGGGCCAGGGTGGTGGTCCCTGCACCCCAGTGGCTCACTAACCTCCTTTTGGGGCAGGCAGATGTGTCATGTTGGGCAGCACCCCTCACTCCCTGGCACCTACTTGGTGACTCAGACTCGAAGGTAAAGCCCAACCTATGGGAAATGACTAAGCACGCCTTGGGGAGGGAGGAGGAAGCCTGAAGCTGGACCTAACCTCCTCCCCTCCCTTAGATTTCTCGAGGGGCTCTGCAGGTGACAGCGTTCCAGGGGTGTCCCACAGCCTCTGCTTTTCCTGTGTGTGTGTGTGTGTGTGTGTGTGTGCACACAGCTTAGTCTAAGCCTTAGGACATTTGGGGATAGTAGGCATGCTGGGATCTACCAGACTTCCCCCTTGTCATCCCTGTTCTCTACCATCTCCTACTTTGCTGCCTTTGAAGAGAGTCAGAAGTTTGTTTCCTGCCTCAATGAGTCCATATTCTTCAGTATGGGAAGTGAACTTGGGACAATGGGGAGCACTCTGCAGACTGCACGGACTGGAAGCCTGATACTAAATTACAAAGGCTCCATTTAAAATTCACAGTTGGTGCCCTGGCCGGCTTGGCTCAGTGGATAGAGCGTCAGCCTGCGGACTGAAGTGTCCCAGGTTCGATTCCGGCCAAGGGCACATGCCTGGGTTGTGGGCTTGATCCCCAGTGGGGGGTGTGCAGGAGGCAGCCGATCGGTGATTCTCTCTGATCATTGATGTTTCTGTCTCTCTCTCTTCCCTTCCTCTCTGAAATCAATAAAGAAATATATTTAATAAAAAAATAAAAAATAAAATTCACAGTTGGTCTATCTTTGGAAGGTTTGATAACTTTAAAAAAACATTTTATTGCTTTTTTATTTTTTATTTTATGAGAGAGAGAGAGAGAGAAACATCAGTTTGTTGTTTCACTTAATTGTGTATTCATTGGTTGATTCTTGTGTGGGCCTTGACCGGGGATCAAACCCAAAACCTTGGTCATTCGGGACACACTCTAACCAACTAACTGAGTAACTTGACCAGAGCCTAGTTTGATAACTTTTAAACTTTGTTCCATTTGCAAGTACTATGCAAAGTGAAAGAATACATGACCACCTGGGAAGGAAGAGAAAAAGAATCCTTTTCCATGTTAGCTCTAAAGCCGTTCCTAAAGTTAGCTATTGACTGGACAAACGATGGAGTCCTATTGGACGTGAGGCACTGTGCTAGGTTCCGGAGACCTGGCTTGGAGCAGCACTGTGTCCTTTTTAAAAAAGCATCGGAATGACATTGGTTAATAAAATCACACAGGTTTATTCAGGGAGGCCTGCCTGGACATGGTGCTATCCACGCTGAGGCGTGAAGGGTAAACTGGGAGCTAGCTGGGGGAGGGGAAGAAAATTCCAGGCACAGGGAACATAACAACATGTGCAATGACCGCAGGGGCCATAAAAAACTTGGCTACTTCCCTGGCATTGAAAGCAGTCGCTAGGTTCGGAGTGCTGAGTTTGGTTGGAGTGTTGGAAAAATAAAGTCGGAGAGGTACGGTCGGGTCATTAAGTGTCTCACAAGCAAGTTTAAGGTCAGTTAGTGGTCACTTTGAAAGAAGGTGTAGAGCCCTGGGGGACAGGGATTAATAATAACGCTCAGGTACTGGAATCGCTCTTTTGTGCCAAGCACTATAATCCTTTTACATGAGTTACCTCACTCAGTCCTCCAACAAGCCTGCGAGAGATTTACTCTCATTTTTCTCTATTTTATGAGTGAGGAAACTGAGGCTCCGAGAGCTTAAATTCAGTGGGAAATGCTACAGGGTCACGCAGATGTCTGGGCACACAGCTAGCCCAGGGCAGAGCAGGTTTGGGAGACACACCTGCTCTGCCCTCAGGGGAAAACGGTTGTCATGATTGGGAGGATGCTACTGGCATCTAGTGGGTAAATAACATCCCACAGTGCACAGCAAACAATGACCTGGCCCCAGATGCCAATAGTGCTGTGGTTGAGAAATCCTGAGGTAGAGAACAAGCTGAAGGGGCAGGCACAGGGAGGTCGCCGGGGCGTGTGCATGAGCGTCTTGGAAGACACGGGGTCAGCTGTAGCCAAGCCTGGGATGGACTCAACACATCCTTCTCCCCGGTTTCTGCCACTCCCAGCCTTTAGAGTTCAGAACAAACAGTTAATGAGTCAGCCTGGAGTTATCTAGAGATAACTCTGAAGAGCTCCCTGTCACTTAACAGGCCCAGGACTGTCACGGGGTACTTGCCAAGATGGTCACCTCCTTACAAGTGTATTCTGACGGGACAGGGCTCCCAGCTCTGGTCCTGCGGACACATGGTATCTGAGCCCAACATTTTGGGTCCATGCATAATGGCAATGAATGAGAACATCCAGCAACCAAGAGCCCAGAGACCGAGAAGTATGTTGGTAACCCTTATTGCCCGAGTCTGCTGTTCTCACTAGTCCTTTGGAATTCCTCTGCCTGGGCCGGGAGAGGACATCTGGAGGGCTAGCTGTCTGCTCACTGGCTGAGCACACCAGCGAGGAGCTCTCGCTTGTCTTTCTACCTGCAATCTCCAGAACGGGTGCAGATCTCTACAGGAAGTACATAAAAGCTCATCGGATGTGGCACAGGCTTGCCTTAATTTCCAGGGTTCGTTGCGTGGAGCACTTGGATTCCTGAGTGCTTTCCGTTCTGCAGACTTCTGGGTTTCTGAGCGTTAGCTGAACTTTTAACTCTTTCCCTCCTGGTTCTTGTCTGGCTCTCTGGTTTGACCCTTGACACGTGTGTCTCCCCTAATTGGGTTTTTCAGCACGCCCTGTCCTGGGCCCCCATGAGCCATCAAAGTCTTGCCTCAGTCTTCCCTCTTCTAGCGTTTTGTCTTTCCCACAGTCCAAGGCCTGAGAATAAGGAAAAATTTCCCTAGGGCCTAGGATCTAAGGAAGAGCCAGCTTTTCCTACATCTGTTAGAGTTAAATTCTTTCAACATTCACGTTACCCAAAGTGTCCACATGGACGTTTTGTGAGATGTGAATAGCTGTAAACTAGGACAAAGGGTTTTGTCGCCAAATACGTTTGGGGAATGCTTTGTGAGGTTAGTTTCTTTCCTATAATAGGACTTTCCAGAGCCCTTGAAGTGCTCTGGACGGGATAACTTTCCAGTGAGGGGGTAAACCGTTGGAGCCAGATGTATTTGGAACTAGTAACTTTTCAGATTTTAATAAGGTAATATGGTGACTATGCTATTTATTCCATAGCATCCCCAGCAGAGTGAGACAGGCCCTGTAATCATACATTTTCTGCAGCAAAACATATGAATATTCGCACTAAATAGGTTAAATAAAGAAAATGAACAACTACACATCTATTTAGGTCAGGTTTTGCCCTGCAGTTTATGAAAACAAACAAACAAACAAACAAACAAAAAACACATTGTTTTTAGGACTTTTTAGACTTCAACATTGTGGAGAAAGGATTGTGGACCTGTGTATGATATCCCCCAAATATATTTGACCACAGAATCCCTTTACCAGGGGCATCCAGCAGGACTAGCATTCTGTAATCTCTTTAGGACACCCTGAGCTAATAGTCTACAATACAGCCTTCCCAAGAGTTGAAATGCCCTGCAGTCCTTGCCAGCCACCGAATTAGCCTTATCATCTCCCGTGATGAGCAGTTGAGATGGGGATTTTGACAGTTGAACAAAGAGGAAGAGGTTGAGAGCGCTGAGTACTGACCACAAATAGCAGATCTGGTTGGGGAATTATGATGCTACTATCAGGCCTACGTGCAAAAAAGGCCAGAAGGAGAAGAGCACTGTGCTAATGTGGCTTATTGTTTCCTTCTTAGCGTTCCTCACATTTCTCAAGTTTTTTGTTTTTCTCCTTTATTGTTTTCTACTGGAAGGAGTTGCTGTGATGAGTGGTGCTGAGGAAGGGAGGCAGGCCAGGGGTGATGCTCATCCTTTGCAGAGGTCCTCAAACTTTTTAAACAGGGGGCCAGTTCACTGTCCCTCAGATGTTCCACACATGCGCACTGCGGGCCCGGGACGAGTCTGCTGCTAAGCAGGACAGGCAGCGGCAAAAACACCCGGCGGCCGGATAAATGTTTTCTGCGGGCCGCACGTGGCCCGCGGACCATAGTTTGAGGACCCCTGCTTGAGGGCAAGACGACGAGGCCCTGGGCAGACAGCCTCTGGTCCTGGCCTCGGTGTCCAGCCCAGAGCTGAGGTGGGGTGGGCGGGGTGGGGTGCACGCCCAAGGCCAGTGTCTCCTGGGTAAGGAGGAGAATGTTGAGTTTCTGGAGGACTTCCAGGAGAACTTCCTGCTCTGACAAAAACAACACAAACACAGGAAAACACTCAGGGGCCTGCGGGGAGGGAATGATGGACTGAAGGGAGACTCTGGGGATGAGGCTTGTGCAGAGAATAGCCAGGGCTGAGGCACCTCCCTCCCATCACCCGGCTAGTTCCTCTGGCCAGCGTGGGAGCATTTCTCCACGCGGCTGGGGGGGGGAGGGGGGGCAGGTTGGGATCTGGAAGGGAGGAGCAGTAGCTTTTGAATCCTTCCTCTTCTTCTCCACTCTGAACTTAGTGGTTCACGGAGGGTAGGGGTTGGCAGTGTGGACTAGGAAGGCCATTTGCAAAAGGCCTCAAATACAGACCTTAATGTTTTGGGTTATGTGTCCATCCCAGAACTCCACAGCCTCACTCACGGGACCAGCAGAAGGTATGCCTCTGCAGCTTGTCCCATTACCAGACCATGCCCACTACAGAATAGAGGGCTATACGTTATTATTATTTCCATACAGCTTATGAATTATACCATTATGTTGCATGATGTTGCAGTATGTGTGTATGTGTATAGCAGAGGGGTGGTGTTACAAGCTTTAACTTACTAAGTATAGACATTTGAAGTAGACCACAGTTTTAGCAACTTTGTTTTGACGTTAAAAACACAAACACATCAGAACCCTTAAAAATGGAAGCAGTAACATATTTTTAAAAATAATAAAATGGACGTATTCCTGCCCTATCTGCACCTCAAGAAGGATAAGGGAGCTCCAAGTAGGAGGCCCAGAGAGCCTGTGTCAGCTGGGTGCTTGGACACAGAGCTTCAAGGACAGGTTATCAGGCCTGCGCTGGGCTCTGTGGAAGCCCGTTGGTGACTCCTAATAACTCTGGTTTCATATGCATCGCTCTAGCGGCCTCTGCTGGGCTGGGGGTGAAAGGCGATCAAGGATGAAGACCTTATTGTCAAAAGGGAATCCAAGAAGACAAGCTCAAGGTCATCTATGCCATGCTTTGGGCTTAAGAAATTGTTCTGTTAGTGGTGCGGAGGAAGGGAGACAAGTCCAGGCCTGAGGGCAAGATGGCTGGGCCCAGGGAGAAAGATATTCTGCTGTTGTGTGGGGATTAATGACCCAGTTTCTTCTCGTTTGCTTCCTGCCTCCATACAGTGGCCATAAAGGGCCTGGCCTCTCCGAGGCGGGCGGTCACCCTCCTCTGCAGCTGGTTGGGTCACGAACTCTCTGAACCAGAGAGAGGGAACAGGAAGGCGTGCTGGGGCCTCCTGTCCACACTTGAGTTCTCTGATCCAGCTTTTACGAAGGAACCTTGTTCCCGGGGCCTGCGGGAGCCTTACCCAGACGGGTAATAAAAGTGCTTCTTCTTGCCCATGTGGCATTTCATCCCTGTGAGGTAGACGGCAGCATTCAGGCCCCCAAACCCTTCTCTGAACAGATTGGTGACCAAATGGGTCCCAGTGACTATCTGGGATAAAAATAACCCGCGGGAGCCCACAGCCGGTGCAGCTGCCATGGCCAGTGACGGGGGCTGGTATCAGGTTATTGGGAGAATAGAACTTTTTGGTCTGGCGAAGGCTCACTTCAGGCAGACAGGTTTTAGTTGTCACGAGGAAAGCAGTTTATGCTCCCACCGCTTGCTTCCCCCCTTCACCCTTGCACATTTAAACTGTAAGAAAAGCAGCTTAGTTTCATATAGACTAAGAACACTTGTGTTGTGTTGCCCTGGCCAGAGTTGCTCAATGGTTAGAGTGCTGGCCTGTGCATCGAAGGGGTGTGGGTTCGATTTCTGGGCAAGGGCACGTACCTGGGTTGCAGGTTCGATCCCAGCCCAGTCTGGGCACATGCAGGAGGCAACCAATCGATGTGTCTCTCTCACATGGATGTGTTTCTCTCTGTCTCTTTCCCTCCCTTCCACTCTCTCTGAAAAGCAATGGAAAAAATATCCTCGGGTGAGGAGTGACCAAGAGAAAAAAAGAACATTTCTGGGTGAAGTTTGGGGCCCTTAAGTAGCTAATGGTAGCAGCCTCCCCAAGTTCTGTCCTCTTTCTCTTGTTTTGTATGTTGCCAGGCCTGTGGAGAACTGTGGCAGAGCCAGCCCTTTAGGTCCCTGAGGCAGGTGTAGGAGCTCCTGAAGCAGGTCCTCCTCCAGTCCGGTCCCAGGCCAGCCTGGCTGGGTGATTGGCAGGCCCTGGTCATGGTTGTGGATTTCACAGGACAGACATTAGGGCTTCACTACAGGAGGGCGGTTGTTGTTTTTTCAGTCAACAGTAAAGAGGAAAAGCAGATTTGTAACCATTGGAAAAGCTCAGTCTGTGTTTAGGAATCAGGCTTGCTCCGACGGAGAGAAACTGGATTTGTTTGAAAAATGAGCTTTGGTCTTGCAGTCAGAAGAGCAGCAGAAAAATAAAAGGGAACTGAGGGGCACACATTTTTATCTATTTATTGTAAAATAAAATGGAAAACCCCATACAAACAAAATGTATAGCTGATTGATTATTTTAAGGCAAAACTGCCCAGGTTAAGGCACAAATCTTTGCCAGCCTCCCAGAAGCTTTTCCATGTACCCGTCCCAACCACAACCCCTGCTCTCCTCCCAAAGCAACCTCTAGTCTGAATCAAGATGGATATTTGGGAGGACATGGTGGACAGATAAACCCAACTAACTACTTTTAACAAATAGGCTCACAAATAAGGAGATACTTTATTTTTAAAAAATATATTTTATTGATTTTTTTACAGAGAGGAAGGGAGGGGGATAGAGAGTTAGAAACATCGATGAGATCCAAACATCCATCAGCTGCCTCCTGCACACCCCTTACTGGGGATGTGCCCGCAACCAAGGTACATGCCTTTGATCGGAATCGAACCTGGGACCCTTCAGTTCGCAGGCTGACGCTCTATCCACTGAGCCAAACCGGTCAGGGCTAGGAGATACTTTAATTGTTCTTGGATCAGGGAGGTGACTAAGGCTCAAGAGATTTATCAGAGGATGAGAATCTGGATCTCAGCAAGTGAATTGCTTTTTTTTTTTTTGGAGACAGGAAGGGAGAGGGAGAGAGAAACATCGATGTGAGAGAGAAACATGTGCCCTAACTGCAAATTTAACAGGTAACCTCTTATTGCATGGGACAACGCTCAATCAACTGAGCCACACCGGCCGGGGCAAGGCCAGGACTTTTTTTGTTTGTTTGTTTTTTCTTTTCTTTCTTAATTGCAGGTGAATTGCTTTGATTCCCTGAGAGTGAGCGCAGGCCCAGAAAGGCAGGCCCTCTCCCGAACAGACCGGGAGGAGACATGTGCAATGTCTGAAGTTAGCAAACGGTGACTCTCGGGAATGTACAGGAACCTCCTGCAGATCAATAAGAAAAAGACCAGCTACCCAATGGAAAAGTGAACCATGGGGAGATCAGGAAAACAGAAAGGAAATCAGAATGGCTACCCAGTGTGTGAAGAAAAGCCCAACTTTAGAAGTACTCTGAGCAACGCAAATTAACGCACTCTGTTCACAGGCAAAAGTTAGACAAGTCAGATATTACCTACCAGGCCTCTAGTATATGACATATAAGATGTGTGTGTACACACGTGTTTGATTATATATGTGTGAATTTTAAAGTTTGGAAGAATTTATGCCAACATGTTATTATGTGTGATTGGTTCTCTTTTTTCTTTCATATATTTTTATTGATTTCAGAGAGGAAGGGAGAGGGAGAGAGAGATAGAAACATCAGTGATGAGAGAATCATTGATCGGCTGCCTCCTGCACACCCCACACTGGGGATCGAGCCCAAAACCCCGGTGTGTGCCCTGACCAGGAATCTAACGTGACCTCCTGGTTCATAGGTCGATGCTCAACCCCTGAGCCACACCGACTGGGCCGGTTCTCTTCTTTATACTTGTTCGTATTGTCTGGATAGTTCCCGATAAAAATGTGTGAGTGTTATAATGATGAGAAGACAATTCACGGGGGCTGCCTGAAGGAACAGGTGCCAGGCTCCTAGACACCTGACGTCCGGCACAGATTCCAGCCCCCGCGGGGTCCTAGGCTCGTCCTCTCCCAGGGCCCAGTTCAAACCCACTCCTGGAGATGAGCAACTTGCCTCTCCCTCTGCCAGGTCCACAGTCAACAAGAATGTGTGGGCCTGCAGGTGCTCAGGGGACAGCGTGGTGCTGCTATGAGTGGTCAGAGAGCTCTGGGTGTGTTCGCATGTCTGCCTGTTACTGTGCAGGTGTGCAACTGCACAGCACGGACTCTCTGTGTCACTGACAGTGTTTATTTTCCCTTTCCTTTTAACTTTTAGTATTTCTTAATTACAAAGGTTATTAATATACTTATTTGTACTGTAACAAATACAGAAGATATGAATGTACAAACAAAATATAGAAATCTTCCATATATGGCTCAAGGACTTTAAAAAAATAGACTTTTTTTTTTAAAGAACAGTTTTAAGTTCACAGAAAAATTGAGTGGAAGGTCCTGAGATTTCCCATATATTCCCCACCCCCACTCACTCACCGCCTCCCCCGCTATCAACATCCCACACCAGAGCTGCACATTTGTTACAACTGATGAACTTATACTGACACATCATTATCGCCCAAGTCCTTGGTTTACATTCGGATTCACTCTTGGTGTTGTACATTCTATGGGTTTTGAAAAATGTATAACGTGTATCCATCATTTTCGTATCATACAGAGAAGTTTCACTGCCCTAGAAATCCTTCGTGCTCTGCCCATTCATCCCTCCCTTGACATTTTTCACATCAGCACTGTATATATATTTGTCATTCTCTTGAATGGTTACATAGTATTCCACTGAACTATGTATGATAATACGGGCATCTGCTAAAACAAATGATGCATCCATGAGTGCACTTGAGCCTATATCTTCGTGCAGGTAAGCTATTTCTGTAGGGTAGATTCTTTCAGCAGGATGACTTAAGTCACACAGTATTGCATTTAGCATTTTGATAGAGGTTGCCCTCTAAAAGCATTCATTCATTCAACAAATATTTATTGAATGTTGTCAGACATTTATGAGACCCTGGGAATTCAGCTATGAATAAAACAGACACGGTTCCTAGTGGCGGACATTATCACTAAACAATCACACAAAACAATGTATCATTGCAATTGTGGTGATTTCTCTGAAGGAAAAGAGCAGGGTTGTTGGAGAATGTAGACAGAGGGGCCTCATTTACACTGGGTGTTCAGAGGCAGCCTCCAGTAGCCTGGGACTTAAAGAACGAATAGGAATAGGCCAGGAAGACTGGGAGTCTGGGGGAGTGCGGGGGAGTGGGGGGGGCGCATGACTGGGAGAGAAGGAGGCTTTCAGACAAAGAGAAGGTGTGTGTGGAGGCCCTGGGGTAGGCAGTTGCTGAGTTGGAGGAACATGAGGGCCAGTATTGGGGAGAAAATCTGGAAGCGAGGCCCGAGAGGAAGGCTGGGCCCGGCTGCCCTTGGCCCTGTGGGCTGCCTGATTTACAGCCTCCCGGAAGAGCAAGGAGGGCTCTATTTCCTGCGCCTGGGAGACCACCGATACTGAGAGGTGCTTTCTCCCCTCCATTTTATGACTCTGTGACATCCTTTGGTTGTGGTCATCCCTTGATTTTCAATAAAAGCCCTTTTGAGACGTGTGGAGCAGCTCACTTTGAGATGGTCAGGTTCAAAATGCACATTACATTTACTTCACAACATTAACCAAATTCCCCACATCCCCGTGCATCCCAGCGTTTCTTCTATTTTAGGACTTGAAGAATGAGAGAAATTTCCTGTCTCTGCAAAATCAATTTGTTTGTCTAAAGCAAAGGGTGCTTGCTCCATTCAGCTCACATTCCGGAAGCTCCCCCCGGGGGTCCTGGGTCCTGCCTTGTTCGACCCAGTGACATGCAAGGCCTGGGAGGGAGGGAGGGAGAGTGGGGGAAGCCGGGCTTTCAGATTCAGGCTTTCCAGTTCCACCCTCCAGGCTGTGGTGCTGTCACACGGGACCAGCCCTCGGTCTGCGTGTCTCGTCAGGGCTCCCACAGTATCTGTGACAAAGCTGACATCGAGAGCCCCCCACTCTGTTCGATTTTTCCTATTTGTGCTCAATAAGTATTTATCAAATAGACAGTGAATGATTATTAGAAAACATCCAAATTACGGTACATGATTCAATGGAATGCTCTGAAAGTATCAAAAAAACCGAGATAGATATATATGTACTGATATCGCAAGATATCAATGAGCTGTTAAGTGCAAAAAGCACGTTACAGAGCACACATAGTAGGGTCCTCTTTTTCTTTTTGAATATTGTATACACACCTATACACATACATATATGGAAGACAGCTGCCTTTATTTACACGTTTCTGTATGGTCTGAATTTGTTACAGGGCTCAATGTGTTACTTTTGTAATGAAAATGAGTGAAGAGTGAAGGAACAAGGAACTACTCAGAGTTCTCAGAGGGGTGAATGGAGAAGGAAATTCAGTTCGTAAGTTCCTTCCTCTGACCTATTTCTCAAGTCTGAGACCTGTTCTTTCGACTTATAATCGAACAACAATAATAAAAACATTCCCCCTAAGACAGTGGTTCTCAACCTTCTGGCCCTTTAAATACAGTTCCTCATGTTGTGACCCAACCATAACATTGTTTTCGTTGCTACTTCATAACTGTAATGTTGCTACTGTTATGAATCATAATGTAAATATCTGATATGCAGGATGGTCTTAGGCGACCCCTGTGAAAGGGTCGTTTGACCACCAAAGGGGTTGCGACCCACAGGTTGAGAACCGCTGCCCTAAGAGTTCCTGGTATAATAAAGAAAAAACAAGCTCAGAACAGGCTGGTCCCATTTTTTTTTTTGGAGGAAAAAGGTCTGAAAGAAAGTGGCTGATGGGCTAACCCTGGGTGTGCGGTGGATTAGGGGAAACCTTTACTTCTGTTGCTTGACTATTTTACAATATGCATATGTTTCTTTTACTGTCAGACAATAATGAAGGCTTAATTTTTAAAAAAATATATTTTATTGATTTTTTATAGAGAGGAAGGGAGAGAGATAGAGAGTTAGAAACATCGATGAGAGAGAAACATCGATCAGCTGCCTCCTGCACGTCTCCTACTGGGGATGTGCCCGCAACCCAGGTACATGCCCTTGACCGGAATCGAACCTGGGACCCTTCAGTCCGCAGGCCGACGCTCTATCCACCGAGCCAAACCGGTTTCGGCTAATTTTATTTTTTCCTATTTTCATATGTCCTTTTAATTTCAGATTTATTCATTCGTTTAACAAATGTTTATCGGGCAACAGCTATCAGCCTGACATGACATAGGAGTTTTCCTTAAGGAACTCACAGCCTGGTGGGAAACTCACAAGACACAATGTGATGTGAGAGGCCGTATGCCTCAGGGCAGCTCAGGCATGAAGTTATGAGGCATCCCCCTGGCGGGAGAGCTCAGGAACGACCAGGGCAGGCGTCACGGAGGAGATCTTGCTTATACCCTGAGTCTTGAAGAATGAGAGGAGTTTGCCATTTGGAAGAGGTAAGAAAGGGCATTCTGGAGAAAGAGAATACCTCATATAAAAACACCTTTAATAAAAATATGGAGGAATAAAAGTCGGTGTGGCAGAAGCATAGGGGACATGGGAGGAGATGGGCTGGAGAAACAGGCGTCCTAGAACTAGCAAGAAGCCTTTGAAGAGCCTTGTATGAGATATAGGGCAGGCATTGTTGCCCCAGCTAATAGTTGAAGAAACCGAGTCGCAGAAAGGTTAAATGACTTGCCTAAGGCCGCATAGGGGATGAGGCCAAGTTGGAAGATAGTTCTAGGGTGTTTATGCTTCTGGACCAGGCCCCATCCTTAAGAGCCTTCTGATGTGCTGGCTTGAACCCCTCCAAGTTGCTAGCAAAGAACAGGGCCATCCTCACAGTAGGCTCTGACCACACTGGCCACGCTCTTGGCACACCCTCGTACCAAAACCACAGGAGAGCTTCCTCCAAGAGAGCTTTTCCTAGAAAAGGGCATGCACACATTCAATCTTGACGTTGGTGGGCACCCCTCAGAAATGATGGAAGAGGCAGATTCCTGGCACCCACCTGTCCTGGGAGCCACTTTCCATTCTTGCTGCCAGCATGTATGTGGTACGTGGGCCACCCAACAGAGATCCATGGAAGTAGGAGGATCCTACATCCTCCAGAGCTTTATGATGCTGCATACAGGCTTTGGAATCAGAAAGATGACTCTCAAACTCACTCTAATGGCTAAGGTGAAAATACTGACAATTCCATGTGTTGACAAGGATGTGGAGCAACTAGACTGTTTGGCAGTACTTTATAAAGTTAAACATATTTCTACCTAAGAAGAATGTGCAGGGCAGTGTTATTCAAAATGGCCTAAAATTGGAAACAACCTAAATATTTATCAACAAGAGAATGGATAAATAAGTTGGGTGGTGCCCTAACCGGTTTGCCTCAGTGGATAGAGCATCGGCCTGTGGACTGAAAGGTCCCAGGTTCGATTCTGGTCAAGGGCATGTGCCTTGGTTGTGGGCACATCCCCAGTAGGAGGTGTGCAGGAGGCAGCTGATCGATGTTTCTCTCTCATCGATGTTTCTAACTCTCTATCCCTCTCCCTCCCTCTCTGTAAACAACCAATAAAAAATATTTTTTAAAAAATAATAAGTTGGGTGGTATCTTCATAAAGTGGAATACTATTCTGCAATAGAAAGAAAAAACTGATACAACCATGTGGATAAATTCTAGATACATTGTACTGAGCAAAAGAAGCCAGATATAAGAGAATGACTCCATTCATAGGAAGTTTAATAATGTGTAAAAAGGATCTATGAGAACAGAAGTCAGAATGTTGGTTACTTTGGGAGTGAAGGGCAGTGAATATTTGCTGGAAAGGGGCATGAGGGAAGTTTTGAGAGTGATGAAAAAGTTATAATCTTGATCTGGGAGGTGGCCATGTGGGTGTATACATATAAAGGGTATATAAGCGATAGCTCAATAAAGAACCCAGTTCTACCATTGTGACACCCCTGGGCAAGTTATTTAACATTCCTGTTCCCCTTGCCTTATCTATAGAACAGAAATAATAGTACCCCTGCCATGGGTGGCTTTTTAAAAAAATATATTTTTATTGACTTCAGAGAGGAATAGAAACCTCAATGATGAGAGAAAATCATCGATCGGCTCCTCCTATATGTCTTACACCAGGGATCGAGCCCACACCCAGGCACATGCCCTGACTGGGAATCGAACTGTGACTTTCTGTTCATAGGTTGATGCTCAACCACTGAGCCATGGGTAATGAGTAGTTTTTAAATTAAAATTTTATTTTATTGTGGTAAGAACACTTAACATGACACTATGCCCTTAACAGATTTTAAGTGAACAATATAATATTGCTAACTATAGGCACAAAGCAAATCTCTTGAACTTATCCCTTTTGCCTTATTAAAACTCTAAACCTGTTGATTAGCAACTCCCCATTTCCCCCTCCAGCCTGTCCCGGTTCTGCTCTCTGCTTCTACGAGTTTATTTTGTTTTGTTTTTTGTTAATCCTCACCCAAGGATATTTTTTCCATTGATTTTTAGACAGAGTCTGTGGAGGGCAGAGACAGAAAGAAACATCGATGTCAGAGAGACACATTGATTGTGCCCCTACTGGGGCCAGGGATCGAGCTTGCAACTGAGGTACATGCCCTTGACTGGAATCGAACCCTGGACCCTTCAGTCCGAGGGCCAACGCTCTATCCACTGAGCCAAACTGACTAGGGCTATGAGTTTGTTTTAGATACCTCATAAATAGAGTCATATAGGATTTGTCTCTCTGTGATTGGCTTACTTCACTTAGCATAATGTCCTCAAGGCTCAACTGTGTTGCTGCATATTTTTAGGATTTTCTTCTTTTTAAAGGCTGAATAATATTTCATTGTATGTATATAGTATATACTATATACCACAGCTTCTTTATCCATTCATCCTTCCACGGACATCTAGGTTGTCTCCACATCTTGACTATTGTGAATAGTGCTGCAATTGAACATAGGAGTGCTAATATCTCTTCGACATCCTGATTTCAATCGCTGGATTGTACAGTAATTCTGTTCAATTTTTTTTTTAAATATATTTTATTGATTTTTTACAGAGAGGAAGGGAGAGAGACAGAGAGCTAGAAACATCGATGAGAGAGAAACATCGATCAGCTGCCTCCTGCACATCTCCCACTGGGGATGTGCCCGCAACCCAGGTACATGCCCTTGACCGGAATCGAACCTGGGACCTTTCAGTCCGCAGGCCGACGCTCTATCCAACGAGCCAAACCGGTTTTGGCCTGTTCAATTTTTAAAAAAATTGCCACACTGTTTTTGAGAGTGGCTGCACCATTTTGCATTCCTATCAACAGTACACAAGGGTTCCAGTCTCTTTGGCATAAGGTGATTTTAAATGTCAAATGAGAGAGTGCACAAAAACGTTAGTCCAAGAACCTGAAAAACGCTAAGAGTTTAGTAAACGTTATTCTCACTGTGGGCCCCTCACCCACCACCTACTCCAGCAGGAACAGGCCCCTCCCGCCTGCCTCACCCTGAAGGAGCAGCTCCACCTCGGAGTGATGTCAGATCTGCAGGCAGCACCTCCCGGCCCCGCATCACGAAATGCTGGTCACATTCACAGACTCCACAAGACTTGAGTGACTAGAAAGGAGTTTCATAGAATTCTGAACAGGAAGCAGCAGTGGCAGCTGATAATCTGTGACCCGAATATAGCCATCCATTATCTCACTGTGGTCTCTTGTTTCCCTGACAGAGGAAACGCCCACGACTTTCTTGAAGTTATTCTAAACACTCGGTTCCTTGTTTGGCTCTGGCAGGATAATGTTACCCCTGGGCACTCCTGTGCTTCGGCCGTGGCCTCCCTGCCAGTTTGAGGTCCCCAGCTCAGCAGCCAACGTGTGGGGTACATGTCCCCTCTACTGGGGGCGGCGGAGGAGGGGCGTGCAGTGACAGGAGCTTACCAGGAAAGAGGCCAACAGTTCTAGAGCCATTGGAAGAGAGAAGAAAACAGAGCAAGAAACCCTAACGACAACACCCACTTTTTGTTCCTCTTCAAGAAACCAGCCGGGCAGAACTGACATGCTGTAGACAGTGTGTCACCCGTTTTTTCTCATCATCACTAGTCTCTTTTCCATTCCATCTCCAGTTGCTTCTTTTTTGGTTCTATTCTTTTCAGGGAAGCAAATCTGTCCTCCTGATGGATCCACCCTCCAAGCGAGGAGCAGGGTCCTAGGCCCAGGTCTGAGGTTTGAACAGAAATGCCCTTTGACTCCTGGTCTCGTAAAAGTCAGAGTCCAGGAGGTCTCAGCCAAACTGCCAATTTGCATTTGGCTGCTTCTCTCCCTGGCCCCTCTCGGCCCGGCCTGCTCTCTTGTGATACCACATCACTTACCACCGCAGCTGGGGAATCATTCCTTCTGAAAGACTGAGGATCGCATGTGTTAACCTCTCTCGGAATACTTGTATTTTAAAAGAGAATTCTTGAGCTAATAATGCGAAATCGAAGGGCTACATCTCTCACTGACGTCTGGGGAGCTATGTTTGGCAGGGAGGAGGCCTCCCTGCTCTCTCTGGCCCCCTGGTGGCCATCACTTCCCCGTCAGTTCTGCGGAGGCAGATGACACAGCATGACTAGTATTAAAAGGCTGTGGTTTGTTTGTTTTTTCTGCAGAGGAACAGAAAGGTGGAACTCCTGCAATTTGGTCAGAACAAAATGGGGAAGATGTCAACGCAGGTGGCTGCAAAGCCCAGGAAATGTGTTCAAAACCCGCTCTCACAGGCTCAGAGCTTGTGGCCAAGGTCACCCAGGGGCTCTGAGACAGTCAGCACAATACCACATGTGCAGGGGCGAAACCAGCCTTCTGAGGGCCCATCTCTGCCACCACCTAGTCGAGTCCTGAGCAGTCTTGAACCTCTCCAGGCCTCATTCCGTTCAACTGAATCATTCCAGGCAGGAGGAATGCACTTTGAGATGTTGACAGTGGTCCTCTCTGGGTGTGGATTACAGGTGAATTTGGTTTTCTTCTTAATGCCTGGATCAGTCAGGGTTAATCAGAGAAGCAGAACTACTAGGAATGACAAAGTGTAAGAGGTTTATTACAGAGATTTTGTTTTTTGTTAATCCTCACCTGAGGATATTTTTTTTCCATTGCTTTTCAGAGAAAGTGGAAATGAGGGAAGGAAGGGGAGCGAGAGAGAAACATCGATGTGAGAGAGACACATTGACCGGTTGCCTCCCACACCCGCCCCCCACACTGGGGGCTGGGATCAAACCCGCACCCCGGGTATATGCCCTCACTGGAATTGAACTCGCAACTCTTCTGTGCAGTCCCACGCTCTAAGCACTGAGAAAACCAGTCAGGGCTATTACAGGGATTTGACGTTACACAATTGTGGGAGCTGGTTAAATAGCTTGTGTGCCTATTGCTTATGCAAGAATGACATGGTGTCCTCGAGGGTGCCCTGGGGCCTCCATCAGTTTCTCACTCTCTCCAAAACCTCCAACTTCAAAGATGTGGGTGACCCACAAAAGGAGCTGGGCTCTTTGTCACGTAGGTAAATACACATTTGGTCCAGGAGTTAAAAGCTGAAGGATGAGACCTGAAGGTGGGAACGGAAGGAACTATGCCCAATTGATGGCTAATGCCAACAACATGAGCCAGCAGATCTGAGACAGTGTGTGTGAGTTGCAGCTGTACCTGACTCTGAACTGCCTTTCTAAGCATGAACATGACTGTTTTGCTTCTGCCCCCCAAGTCTTGTGCAAAGTTTCTTGTCGCCAACTCTAACCCAGAACCAGACAAGGAAAGGAATTCTGAAAGGCATAGTTCCAGTTTAGCTAAATTGACCTACTATAAATCTACCATGATTCCTTTCTGTATTTGCCAAACATTTTTCAATTAGCATAAATTACATTAATAACCATGAAAAGAACTTTAAAATGTTCCTAGAAGATCCAAATAGCTAATAAACATATGAAAAGGTACTCAATTCATTAATCATCAGAAAAATGCAAATGAAAAGCACAATAGAACATCCCTACACACCCACCAGAATGACTAAAATGAAAAAGGCAGCCCTAACCGGTTTGGCTCAGTGGATAGAGCGTTGGCCTGCGGACTGAGGGGTCCCGGGTTCGATTCCGGTCAAGGGCATGTACCTTGGTTGTGGGCACATCCCCAGTAGGGGGTGTGTAGGAGGCAGCTGATTGATGTTTCTCTCTCATCAATGTTTCTAACTCTCTATCCCTCTCCTTTCTTTTCTGTAAAAAATCAATAAAATACATTTTTAAAAAATAAAATAAAAATAAAATGAAAAAGGCAGACAACATTAAACGTTGGCGTGGACATGGAGCAACTGGAACTCGCATCTTTGCTAGTGGGAGTGTAAATTGGTACAACCACTTTGGAAACTGTTTGGCAATATCTACCAAGGTTAAACATATGTATACCCTGTGATAAATGATTACATTTCTAGAAAAACATATGTTCACCAAAAGACATCTGCAAGAATGTTCATAGAAACACTATTTGTAATAGCTAAAAACCAGAGACAATTCAAATGTCCACCAACAATAGAATGAACAAATAAATCATGGTGCATTCACACAATGGAGTATTATACAGCAATGGGGTAAATAAGCCATAATTATATACAACAATAAGGATGCATATCATCAATAAAATAGCAAATAGAAGAAGGTAGACTCAAAAGAGTACATTCTTATTATTTCATTTATGTCGAGTTCAAAAATAGGAAAAATTATAATCTATGCTTTTAATCTATGAATAGGGATTACCCCTGAGAGATTAGGGGCTGGGAGGAATCAGGGGGCTTCTGGGGTGTTAGTGATGTTCTGCTTTTTCTTTTCAGTGTTGGTTACACGGGGGTGTTTGCCTTTTGAAAAATTATGGAGCTGTATATTTATGATCTGTGCACTTTTCTGTATATGTTATACTTCTACAAAAAGTAAAAAGGAAAAATTAGTAATCCCCGGTTTAAGGAATTTATAATCACTCATTATATCACAAATTGAGGGGATCAGATGCAATAATGCACATTGCAGGACTTGGAGGAAAAACACACAAGGATTATAGGGTGGGGCAGAAGTAGGTTTACAGAGTTTATTCTTGTATAATTATTTATTGTATTATTTTCCATACAAACTACTGTAAACCTACTTGGCCCCATCTTGTATATAGACAGGAATAGAGAGAGAGAATAGAGGGGGCTGGGTGCAGCAGGTGAGGGTGGAGGGATTGAGCAAAAAAGAAAAAAAAGGAAAAACTCACAGACACAGACAACAGTGTGGTGATTGCGGGGGGAGGGGAGGAGGGTGGTGGGTGGGAGGAGCAGGCGGAGGGTATGGGGGGATAAATGGCGATGGAAGGAGACTTGATTTGGAGTGGTGAACACACAATCCAATGCACAGATGGTGTATAATAGAGTTGTACACCTGAAACCTATATAATTTTTTAACCAATGTCTCCCCAATAAATTCAATAAAAAATTTACCACTTATAATATCTTTTTTTTCTCTTTTTGTTTTAAGAGAATGCATGTGATTGTGCGTATGGCAGGGCAAGCGCTGGTTGGTGGGAGGTGAGAGGAAGGGCAGGTTTCCTGAGTCCCGTTAGCCTCTGCCACGGTCTGCCTGGCGGTGACCAGCTTTGGCTCCGCTGGCGCTGCTTCTCGCATGATCAAGCAGGGAAACGTTACTGTCCCCCGAGTCCGTCCCTTCGTTGGCTGTGGGTGATTCTCCAGGCCCTGACAGTCTGGCTGGGCCAGATAACAGGAGCTCCTCTGAGCTACAGAAATGCCATTGAATCCAGCTCCTGCTCTGCTTCCCTGGCTCCCACAACACAGACATTCAACCTTGCCCGTGACTGTCACTGTCCCCAAAGCTCTCTCCTCATCAGCAGCCGTGAGAAAGACCAGGATGACAAATTCAGCAAGGGCTTACCTGGCAGGCGCAGGACAGCAGGAGTCGCATTCATGTCGCTCTTCAGGGTGATGACCCGTCTGCACTTCTAGGCTCATCCGGGCAGTTGGTTCTTTTTTTGACTCCAACACCTTCACTAGCACCAGCTGCAGAGGGGAGGAACCCACCGTTCTTAAACACCCGCACTGGACAGAGGCCCAGGATCACAGCAGAATCTGACCCCGATGATACCACTGGGGAGAGTTAGTTGAGTGCCTACTGTGTGCTTGGCATGACGCTCCCAGCAAGACCCCCGAGCCTCTTGGAAACTCAGACAGGAGCAGAGGGCTCAGGACTCAGCCAAGGGCAGATTCCCCGAGCTAGACCTTTTCAGGGGCCAGAGAAACCTGAATAAATGATGCTGGATGACTCATTCTCGCTCTTCCTAGAAGCCCAGCCAACCCCAGATTTTATTCTACTAAAATCATGGTAAACCACGCACAAGTGTGTAAAGAGAGGTCTGGAAGAACAGCAACAGGGGTCGTCTTTGAGCGGTGGATTGACGTTGGTATTTCTTTCTTGTGCTTTCTAAAGGCAGCATATATTATACTTAACACAGGGTTTTTGAGATCAAACACTTAGGTTCGAACCTCAGCTTTGCCCCGTACCAGCTATGTGAGTTTGGGCGGGTTACTTCACTGGTATGAACTTTAATCTCGGTATCTGTAACTTTAATCTTTATCTGCGATGGAGATAAACCTACTCCATAGGGATATTAGCAAGTTTGAATAAAAGGAGTCACATTAAGTGTTTCAGCACAGTGTCTTATGGGAAGAAAATACTCCATCAATGGGAGCTGTTACTGTTACATTTCTATATTGTTTTATTTTTTTCAAAGAACACAGATTTTTAAATAAAAAAACAAAGATTTTTTAAAAAAAGAAAAAATAAGGCCAACCCTGAAAGGAAAGAGAGTTTGAAAGAGGACATGTGGAGCATACGGGGGTGGGGGTGGGGGGGGGAATGTGGGCAGAAGGAGGGAGGGATTCAGCCATGGAGTGGCAGCCGAGAAGTGGACAGCGAGCCTTTTACTTAGGGGTGTGGGGGGCTCTAGCTGAGGAGCCATTTCTTTAGGCCTTGGGATACTGACCCCAGCACCCCCAGCTAGGACACAAGAGCAGTTGTCCCAATTAGCTTTACCCTGGCAACGTCCCTAATTCTCAGGGCATCCATGGGCACACTGGCCGCTGAGGGTTTCACCGTGACCTGGGTCCAGGGTGACTGGACCAGCTCAGCACAAGGCTGGAATCCTTTCCTCTCCTGTTCTGACGCTGTGTCTGCGAGCACCACGCGGAGGCCTCTACAGGGGGGGCCCTTGGTGATGCTTCCCTTTAGTCCCTGGTGCTGGGAATGCCTTTTCCTTTCACTGACATTCACCGCCATGACATCATCGAGGTAACTCCAGAAAAGGGACACAGTCCTCTGGGTGACGGCCTGTCCCCCCCTTTCCGGGGGTTGTTCTTTTTCCTTTAAGAGGATGCTGGCTCGGCTCCCCAAGCCTGGCGCTCAGCACACGCCTTGGGTTTTGCCTTTGGTCACGGTGAGCCTGCCTCCTACCACCGCGGCCGGGGCACACATTCTCCCATATTTGGGAGTAAGCCGGAGGCTCAGCCGCATGTGGGTTTCTGTTTAAAATTCCAAAGCCAGCAGGGCGTTTATTATCCATTTCCTCAAATCCAACTTGCTGTAAAGCATGAGTCAGACTCGGATAAGCTTCTTCCCCGGGGAAGCTGTGTCAGTTGGGTAGTGAATGTAATTAAACAAGGATAATGTTCGCCCGCCTTAGCTTCAGATGAATGCAGAGGGAAACAAAATCTGCATCTTGAGTTTGCAACGTTCCTGCCAAGATACAACAACGTCCCCAAGTCTCCCTGCTCAGAGAAAGCACTCCAACATTAATGTCACTCGTGGGGCACAGGGGACCCCTCGATCCACACTCTCCTTCCCCGGGAATGAATAATGAAGATAGTAGGACTCATGAGGGGAAACATATGTATAAGGTATTTGTGGGAGAGGGGTTACCTGTTAGCAAATATTAATGAGGCTTATTGTATCTGCTTTAGCCACCATCGCCCAGGCCAGGTGGCTGAGGGGAGAACAGGTAAGATTTGAGAAGCACTGGGGTGGGTATGTGGCTTATGGTGCTTTCACACCAGCGGGCCCTTTGGGAGGTGGTTCCAGGGAGCCAGGAAGCAACAGTAAGGCCCCAGCTCAGGAAGGGCTGAGGGGGTAAAGGTCCCAGTAAGGAAGTTAGGAAATGAGGGGTGAGTAGAGGGGCATGGGAAACCCACAAATTCTATTGCACACTTTAGTCTAGATCTAGACCCTTGGTCGGCAAACTGTGGCTCGCTAGTCACATGCGGCTCTTTGGCCCCTTGAGTGTGGCTCTTCCTAAGCCTTAGGAGTACCCTAATTAAGTTAATAACAATGTACCTACCTATATAGTTTAAGTTTAAAAAATTTGGCTCTCAAAAGAAATTTCAATCGTTGTACTATTGATATTTGGCTCTGTTGACTAATGAGTTTGCCGACCACTGGCCTAGACAAACCGTTTCTACAATCATAGAAATCACAAAATAGGAAGTTAATTCTGGAAAGGCCATTCAGTCCATCCTCTCCTTAGAGATGAGCAAACTGAGGCCCACCCAGAGAGGTTTAGTGAATTGCCCAGTTCACCCAGCAGTTTAATGGCAGAATTGAGATGGTATACCAAGCCTCTGTCCAGGAATGTCCAGGAATGACAGGAGTTAACTCCACTGGCCCTTCCTGCAAACATCTATGCGGCTGTGCCTTTCAAAAAAAAAAAAAGTGTTTATTGAGTTTAGAGAGAGGAAGGGAATGGGAGAGAGATATAGAAACACCAATGAGAGAGAAGCACCCACCCGCTGCCTCCTGCACGCCCCCTACTGTGGAAGGAGCCCACAACCCGTGCAAGTGTCCTGACCAGAATCTTGGTTCCTGGGTTGATGCTCAACAACTGAGCCACATTCACCAGGCCCTGCCTTTTCAAATATGACCTCTGCTCAGGGTGTGAGAAGCAACGCTGAACCATACCTGAGAAAGTATATTCTCCCGTCACTCAGACCCCTCCCAGCTTCAAGAGCACAGATGATTTAAAAATGTACATTTTCTTAACTCCAGTAAAGAGCGTGCTCAATTTTATATCACTGAGATTCAAAGCTTATTGCTAATTAGCACCGCTTCTGGGTTAAAGGAAAACAGATTTGCAAATGTTCTTTTAACTCTACGGTGAAGAACACCCCACGCCCCCCCCCCCCACACCCCCCTACTGTAACCCAACAACCAAGGGGGCCAGGGTGCCTGTCACCACTTGAGCCAATTAAGCAGAGACAGGGTTAAGTCATACATGAGGGTTTATTCCAGGACTGCCGGCAGCATGAGCGAGCAGCAGGCCATCCACAAAAATCTGCTCTGCCCACCCCCTCCCCATAAGCCAGCTGCTTATATTGGGTAGAAGGGCAGAGCTTACGTGGGAAAGTAGGAATTACAGGAATGGGAAAGTGGGCAGGTAGAATGGTTACAGGCAGTAGGGCTGGGGGTTGCAAAGGGCAGGTGACTCCGGGACTAGCTCCATTCAGCCAGGACTTTGTAAATCTTTCCATAATGACAGGCAGTTCTCGGAAAAGGAGGATGGACTGACTGCATTCCGATGTTAGCTCCCAGGTCCCAGGGCGTACAACTCCCAGGCAGGTGAGAATGTGCTTTCTCCAGTCAGAACAGAACCATCACGGTGAACAGAGCGGGATTAATATTTCTTATTATTGTAGCTAGTCCCCAGTGTTCTAGTTCTGCCCCTGACAATATCACCTTCCCCTTGAGCAAAGTATTTGAAATATGTTTAATTTGGGGAGGGCATTTCTTTGTGTTTTTGTCAAGTGCTCCTTCTGATGTAGGCCAAAGCATTTTGTTTTTCTTAAATGTGAGATTGTATTCTTTCTGCCCAAATAGGATGGAAAGGACTTTTCCAAATAAGGAAGTTTTGCTGGAGTGTGTGTAGCCCAGGCAGCAGCGTTGCTGGAGTCCTAACTTAGTCAAACACAGTAGCTCTACTAAGCCTGCAAGCATTTACAGACTCATTAGCCCTCTGCACAGCTAAACCACTGGGGGTCAGGGGGTGGTGCCAGCAAGTAGTTGTGGCAACCAGGGACACACAAAAAAATTTGTAGAGAAGGCAAAGTTTGGCTTGGGCACACCTCTCCTCTCCACATTCCCTCCTTTCCAGCCCCCAAGGATCGGCTCTCTCTCCAGAATAGAATGAGGATGCTCTGATTCTTTGGACTCAGAGAGATTTGAGTTAAAAATCTCAGCTCTCCACACAAAATCTGTGTGACCTTCATTAAGTTACTTAATTTTTTGAGACTTTTTCCTTTTTTTTTTTTTACGAAAACAGATTCAGAGACAGAGAAGCATCGATCAAACTGTCAACCCTCAGAGGGAAGGTAGGGGAGGGTGGGGGTAAGGGAAAGAGATCAACCAAAGGACTTGTATGCATGCATATAAGCCTAACCAATGGACACAGACATGGCGGGCGGGGGAGGTGAGGGCATGAGTAGGGGGTGGGAGTTGGGGGGTAGTGGGGGGATAAAGATACATGTAATACCTTAATCAATAAAAAAAAGTCAAAATAACAGTATTTATCTATCTCATGGAATTATTAGGAGTAAATGATCTAATAAATATAACATAGGTAGTATGTTCTAAATTCCCCTTTTTGTGTTCTAAAATTGCTCCTTTTCCATCCCTCTTTCATTATCCCCTCCATTATCAGAACAATTTCGTTAGAAACAGCTGTCCTAACCAGGGGTTAAGAGGAAAGTGTGATATTAAAGTAATTTGTGCTAAGGTATGAGTGACTACAATAAAAATTTATTAGTTCCTATGAACTTCTTACTTATGCAACCAGGATGTTGTAAGCAGGGAGAAGATTTCCTTGTGATAAAAGGGACATATTTTCTTTTACAATGTCCCTTAATTTATACCACTATGCCTTACTCCACCCATCACCAGAGCCTACTCAGCCTCTTAGGGTGAGAAGAGGCAAGTGTTCCATAAGAGTCTGTAGAATTCTAGAAACTTGATAAATAAGATCATTCTTTTTCTTTCTAGACAGACGAATGCTAATCTAATATTATTTTTTTAAAAAAATCCTCCCTGAGCATATGCTTTTTATTGATTTTAGAGAGAGAGGAAGGGAAAAAGAGAGAGAAACATCAATCAATTGCCTCGCATATGTGTCCCCACCAGGAATGGAACCTGAAATCTAGGTATGTGCCCCAATCAGGAATCGAACCTGAAAACTTTTGGTGTGCGGGACGATGCTCCAACCAACTGAGCCACCCAGTCAGGGCTAATCGTGTTATTTTAAAAACTGTTGAAAACACATACTCTCTTAGATTGCTGAATTCAGATCATAATATAGTGAGAATCTTTGACAGAAGTTTCTTACCTGAACGACCAAGTCCTGTCCTCAAGCCCATACCCAAATAGAACAACACTTAACCCCAGACCAGGAAGATCTTAGGATAACCTTGATGTGAAATGGTGGCATCACTTTAGAAAACAGTCTGGCAATTTCTCAGAAGGTTAAACATAGGGTTAACATGTAATCCAGTAATTTCACTCCTCGGTAGTACCTAAAAGAAATGAAAACAGATGCTCACACAAAAATTTGCACACTAATGTTCATAGCAGCATTATTTGCAATAGCTAAGAAGTAGAAACAAGCCAAATGTCCATCAACTAATGAATGAATAAGCAAATATGGTACAATGGAATTTTATTCAGCCATAAAAGGGATGAGGTACTGATATATGCTACAACATGGATGAACCTTGAGAACATCATACTATATAAAAGAAGTCTGACACAAAAGGCCATATTTATATGATGCTATTTATATGAAATTTCCAGAATAGACGAGTTTATGGAGACAGGAAATAGGACTGAGGAGAAGAGGGGTGCATTGTTAATGAGTATGAGGTTTCTACTTGGGGTGATAAAATGTGCTAACATTGATTGTGGTGATGGCTGCACAACTCTAAATATACTGAAAACCATTGAATATACTGAACGCTTTAAATGGGTGAATTGCATAGTATATCAATAAAGCTGTTACACACATACATAAAATAGCCTTGAGTACAGTACTTGTTACCTTGTAGGTACTTACAAGTTGGTTGGTTAAAAGGCTACAGGTCTCCTGAGGTCTGGGAAATGGCTCTGGTATCCCACTTGCAGATCCCCGTGAGGGGCCACTCGTTGAATCCCAATGGGTCAGAGGAGCCAGGGTGAGGACCTCAGAAACCCCTCAGTACTCCTGTTCTGACCAGAAACATGACTAGAGCAGTAGAAAACAGGCCGGAAATGGCTTCTAGGGTACATTTTAACAATCATTTCTAGCATTGCTGCTGCTTTGTATTAAAAATCTAATTTCTCTGTAAGCCCTATAAATAGAACAAGCCTTCTTGGAGGGATATCATTATTTAAGATTGGAGCCACAAGAGAAACCACGTAATTACTAATTCTACAGGCAATGAATTAAAATGGAATGTTCAAATCAGCTGTAGGGAGATGAAACAGAATCTTTGTCAAGATGCTAGATTATTAAAAAAGTTCTTTTGCACTAAAACAAAAAGCCCTAAGGGTCAAAAATTTTAGCTAGAATTGTTTTGCTTCAAAGATCCAAATGATCGCCCTGACCAGTTTGGCTCAGTGGATAGAGCGTCGGCCTGCAGACTGAAGTGTCCCGAGTTCGATTCCAGTCAAGGGCATGTACCTTGGTTGCGGGCACATCCCCAGTAGGGGGTGTGCAGGAGGCAGCTGATCGATGTTTCTCTCTCATCAATGTTTCTAACTCTCTATCCCTCTCCCAACCTCTCTGTAAAAATCAAGAAAATATATTTTAAAAATAAGATCCAAAATGATCAATGGAATAATAAAGTAATTCTGTGTAGACTAAAGAATCTAATATGGTTAGTATTTGTTTTAGGATCAATTTTTAAATTTTTTTAATTGATTTCAGAGAGGAAGGGAGAGGGAGAGAAAAATAGAAACATCAATGATGAGAGAGAATCGAGCCTGCAACTCAGGCATGTGCCCTTGACCAGAACTGAACCCGGGACCCTTCAGTCCGCAGGCAGACGCTCTATCCACTGAGCCAAACCAGCTCGGGCAGGATCAATTTTGGTATAAGTGGCACCACAGTTTCATGAATTTTGTTGCCCAGGAAATTCTCTCCTGATTTATAAAATAGAAAAGAATAACTATAGCACAATTGAGACTTAAGTCAGGAGTCTCCATTTCCTCAGTTAATCTAAAACACAGACACCATGGAAGCAGGGTCAAATCTCTATTTTCCAACTTAAAGCATGAATTTATAATGTAAGAATACATTTAAAGTAGTAAACACACAAAATTAAGGTTGACTTCACACATTTTAAACTGTTTTTAAAATTTCAAAAGCAATGTATGTTTATTATCCTATATAATAAAAGGCTAATATGCAAATAGACCGAACAGCAGAATGACCACTCTGACACTCACTGACCACCAGGGGCAGAAGCTCAATGCAGGAGCTGCCCCCTGGTGGTCAGTGCGCTCCCACAAGGGGAGTGCAGTTCAGCCAGAAGCCAGGCTCATGGCTGGCGAGCACAGCAGCGGTGGCGGCAGTACTAAGGACTTCTTGGCAGACATCCCCCAAGGGGTCCCAGACTGCTAGAGGGTGCAGGCTGGGCTAAGGGACCCTCCAGTGCACAATGTCGTGCACCGGCCTCTAGTAAAAATATTAAAATGCAGCCGTATATCAATCATTAATAATAATTACTAACAATTAATACATATCTACAATGTGCCCAGCAAGAGGTTTAATCCTCACAACAGTCTTATGAGGTAGGTAGAATTATATTTTCCTCCATTTTGCAGATAAGTAAACTGAAGCTCAGAGAGGTCAGATAACTTGCCTAAGGCCACACATCTTTTAAGTGGTATAATCAGGATTTTAGACTATGCAGTTACACTTCAATGTCAACGCTCTTAAATTCTTTTATACTTTTTCTTGTTGTTGTTAGTCCTTACCCTCACCGAGGACATTTTTTTCCATTGATTTTTTTAGAGAAAGTGGAAGGGATGGGGAAAGACAGAGGGAGCCAAACACCGATGTGAGAGAGACACATCCATTGGTTGCCTCCCGTACTTCCTGGGGAGGGGGGGCGGGGTCGAGCCTGCAACTGAGGTACATGCCCTTGACTGGAATTGAACCTTAGACTCTAGTCCACAGGCTGACACTCTATCCACTGAGCCAAACCTGCTAGGGCAAGATCCTTTATACTTTGAGTAAATTTCCCATCAACTTCTCTTATCCTCTTCAGCCAAATTAACTATTATTTTCTGTTCCATATGTATTAGAAAGATGAAATTTAATAACTGGAAAATAACTGTTAGCTTTCTTATTAAAAAGTTAATGGATCCAGGTATATCACAAAACAAACAAAATTGATTAAATGTATAAGTCTAATTAATTAATCACATAAATTAAATAAATAAAATTAATATATTATAATTTATTCGTGGACTCAGATATCAACCCAAGAAATGAAAACACATGTCCATACAAAAATATGTACATAAATATGTATAGCAGCAGTATTTGTAATAGTCAAAGATTGGAATAATTGAAGCGTCCATGAGCCGCTGATCGATATAACTGATGAAAATATGGTATACTCACACAATGGAATATTATTCAGCAATAGAAAGGAATGAAGTACTGACACACCGTGGATAACCATAAAAACACTCATTGAAAGAAGCCAGTCACAAAGGACCTCGTATTGTTTGATTCCATTTATATAAGAGCTGTCCAGAATACATAAATCAATAGATTCAGAAGGTAGATTAGGGATGCCTGGGACAGGGGGTGGTGGTGGTAGAATGGGGAGTGACCGAAAACAGGTAGTAGTTTCTTTTTGGGGTGATGAAAATATTCTAAAATTGATTGTGGTGATGGTTATACAACTCTGTAAACATATGAATAACCATTGAATTGTATACGTTAGATGTATGAATTTTGTAGTATTTAAATTATAACTCAATAAAGGTGCTGAAACTTCATGAGAGCGGAAGAACATTGTGATAAAAATCCATTTGTTACTTCAACCTAGAGAATTAATAAAAATATAATCAAGAACACCTTCATAAATTAAGATAGGTTGTTTGCTGCTCACCTATGACAAGGTTATAATGAGAAGAGCAAGCAGATTTTTTAAAACATCAAGAAACAACCAGCCACAAAGTTACCTGTTGATCAGATAGAGGGAAGAAGAGATAACTTATACAAGAATCTATAGCACAGCTTTAATCTATTTTGCTTTGGTTCATATTTGGCCTTTAAAGATAACTTATTTAATATGGTTTTAAAATATAACAAATGTCTGGCAGGGAGGCAGGTAAATGAACATTTCCCTCCTTTTTTGTTTTGTTTTGCTTCATTTTAACCAATGGAATACAGTGAAAGTGACATTGGGCAGGTTCTAGATCTAAGCGTTAAGAATACCGTAGTTAAGCTTTTGGGGAGTCAAAGTTATATACAGATTTTTGACTGTGTCGGGGGCTGGCACTCCAAGCCTTGTGATATTCAAGGGTTAACGGTAATTGACAAGTTTTGCTTTTGTGCTTTTTGAGAAGAGTCCTGAGCTGCCGTGTAAGAAGTCTGGCTGCCTGCTGGAGAGATCACATGGAGAAATGACAGAGAGGCCTTGTAGACTGAATGGAGAAAGGTGCCCTGCCATTCCAGCAGCTCACCGGAGCCCAGCCTTCCAGCCGTCCTCACAAAGGCCCCAGACATGTAAGAGTACCATCTTGGATGTTCCAGCCTCGTGGAGCCCCCAAAGGACTGCAGCCCCATCGGATGTCACATGGTCACATGGAGCACAACTGCCCAGCAGAAGCCAAACAATGCACAGAATCATGGCAAATACAATGAAGCCACTGAGTGTTGGAGGGGTGTATTATGTAGCCACAAATAACGGAAATGGATATTTTTGTTTTCTCTAAATCTCCTAATCACACAGGGGTTTGTAGGCTTGTCTGTTCTTAGAGCTCTTCAGGGAAGAAACTGCTACAGTTCTGCATTTTAAAACTTTTTATTTGGATGTAATTTTACATTTACAGAAAGAGTGGCAAAATAGTACACAGAGCTTCCGTTTACCTTTCACCTTGATCCTACGCTTACCGTTTCTGAATAATTTGAGAATAAATTGTAGACATGATGCCCCATTACCCTTTAATATTTCAGTTTATATTTCTCCAGTGTAAGGATACAGTTCAACAATCAAAATTAGGAAATTAACATTGATCCAATAACATAGCTAATCTACGGTCCCAACTCAAAGCTCACCTGTTGTCTCAGTTATGTTCCTTACAGGTCTGGGAGTCAGTCTAGGATGACGCGTGGTGTTTAGTTGTCACTTCTTAGTCTTCTTCAGTCTGGAATAGTTTCTCATGACCTTGATAGTTTTGAAGATCCCAAGCAAATGGCTTTGAGAACTATCCTCAATAATGGGTTTTTGCCTGATGTTTCTTTAGAATTTATGCATTTTGTCAGGAATATCACAGTAGCCATGCTGTACTAGCCTCCAGGCATCATCTGAGGAGGCACATGATATCAGTTTGATACACGGTGGTAACTTTGATCCCTTGGTTCAGATGGTATCTTCCAGGCTTTCCATTGTAAAGTAATTAATCATTATTTTGTGGCGAGAATATTTGCGATCATGTAAATATCTTGTTTCTCATCAAACTTTCACCAGTTTTAGCTTCCATTAATGATTCTAACCTGAATAAATTATTCCTCTGAGATTACCAAATGGGGTTTTCTAATATGATCATTCCTTCTAGATTTACTGGGTGGGATAAAATTTTTATTTCTCATTAATTAATTAATTAATATCAATATGGACTTAGGATTTCTCTATTACTTACAGGGTTACAATCTGTTATTAACATTATTTATTTTGTTCCAGACTTGGCCAGCCCCTTCAAGCTGCTTACTGTGTCTTGTGGACAAGTCCCCATCAGTCTTTGGAAACTTCTTTACTTTCTCGTGTCATCAAATGTTACAAACTCATCTTGTATTTTCCCTGTTTCCAGTCTGGAGTCAGCCATTGCTTTAAGGAGCCCTGGGTCTTTTTAGTGGAGAATAATATCTAGAAACAAAGATCTAAATCTACTCATTCCTATAGGACTACCATTGCTTCTAGACCCTCTCAGTGAACAGAGCTAGAACACACACACACACACACACACACACACACACACACACACGTGTGCACAAACTATGTCTATCTGTCTAATCAGACTATGAGAATGATATCTCCAACTCCTGTGCAAGCCCCAGAGTCTAATATAGACTTCCTAATTTCTATATTTGTAACTCCTTTATCTGACCGTGAGAAATCTGTACTTATTTATTTACTTAACCCCCTGACATGACTACCTCCACCCCTGCCTGTGTACCAGTAGAAAAGCTCGGCCCCAATGAAAAGGAAGAGAAAGGGGTTTTTTTGTGTTTGTTTGTTTTTCCAGTGTATCAGAAACGTAAGCAATATATAGCAAACATTTATGTGTATTCAACTATTTTGACCAAGCATTTTCTTAAGTAACAAAAAGGACATGCAAGTTTGCTTAAAACTCCATATGTTATCATTGACAAAGATTTTTAGCAAACTGGATTTCAGGGGCATTTCTGAAAGCAGTGAAAAGGCTTGAGACAGAACTAGAAAGAGCTGGGTTTAATTTCTGTGTCTAAGACTACGGTAGTGCAGGAACTTTGGGTAAATTTCCTAACTTCTTTGAAATGCAGTTTCCTCTTCTGCAAAATGGAGATGAATGAAAGACATTATTGATTTTAGTATCAAATGAGACAATGTATGTACATTACCATATCAGAGGTAATTATAAGAATCTTTAGAAAATGTAGTAAAATAAAAATAAAACCTCTTTTTATAAAGCAAAATGTGCAATGGTCACACAATGGAGAGAAAACAAGAGCTCTCTTGGGAAATATAGTAATACTAGAAGCCCGGGGCACGAAATTCCTTCATTGGGGGCAGGGGTCCCTCACCCTGGCCTGCACCCTCTCCCAACCCGGGACCGCTGGCTCCTAACTGCTTGCCTGCCTGCCTGCCTGATCACCCCTAACCCCTCTGGCTGCCTGCCTGATCACCCCTAACCACTCTGCCTGCCTGCCTGATCACCCATAACCACTCTGGTTGCCTGCCTGATTGCCCCTAACTGCCTCTGCCTTGGCCCCCGCTGCCACGGCTTCATCCAGAAGGACGTCCGGAAGGTCGTTTGGCTGTCCAGTCTAATTAGCATATTATGCTTTTATTATTATAGATAATTATCGATGATACCCCAATACAATACTATGCTGTTCTCAAAATGAGTTTCCAAATAAAAATACTAAATGTGTACCTAATACTGGAGGATGTGTTTGGGGGTGGTGAAAAAAGAGAAACAACACCCCTCTTCTTTGGGTAATTAAAAAAAAATTGATTTCAGAGAGAGGAAGGGAGAGAGATAGAAACATCAATGATGAGAGAATCATCAATTAGCTGCCTCGAGCATGCCCTCTTCTGGGAATTGAGCCGAAACCCAGGCATGCAACCTGACTGGGAATCGACCATGACCTCCTGGGTCATAGGTCAACGCTCAACCACACTGGCCAGGCTTCTTTGGGTGATTTTAATGCCTTGATCTTCTTCCTAAGCTGGTGCAAATCAGTTAGTATAGTCTTTCTTCCCTCTTCTCAGACCAGGGATATAGATAAGAGAGGGGAACAGCAATCAGGGCTCTTCTGACTGCAGATGGATGAATCCTATTTAACTTAACTTATTGGTTTCTATATTTGGATGGTTGGGGCCAAGCTCTGCCTTTAAGCTCAAGTGACTCAGGGGCTCAAACAACAGGCCAAATCTCTCCTGCCTTCCCTTGCTTTGGACCCGGCTTCGTTCAGTGGGTTGGCCTCATTTTTTTTCCTACTCTAGATAGGCCTCTGGGGGAAATGGCTCCAACAACTCCAATTTCACATCTTTCAAGTTTAGTAACTCTAATAGAGAATCTCTCTCTCTCTCTCTCTCTCTCTCTCTCTCTCTCTCTCTCTCTCTCCATCAATTTCAGGGAAAGAATTTGATTGCCTCTGCTGGGGCTATGTGCCTACTCTTGAATGATTGACTGTAATTAAAGAGGTGGGATACTACGATTGGTCGATCCTGGGCCATATTCATTCCACTTTGGTAATAGTGAGGGAAATAATTAGAGAAAAGAGGTAACAATAATTAAGAGCCCTACTGGTCATATGAAGTGGGAGAGGAATTCTCTAAAGCAAATGGTGTGTATGTTAACAAAAGAATAGGATAAACATGTTGAGTATTCAATGCGGTAGCTCTCAGAAGGTAAAAGGCAGAGCTCAATATAGATTTTTCTACCTTTGGTCTTATCTGTGTTTCAATTTCTTGGGCTAATAACTACAACTTGCTTAAGCTGATGATATTATTTTTCTTTAGCCCCAAACGACATGATAACATCCTTATTATATTTTTTTCTTACAGTATTTGAAGTTACTGCTCTCTTTCCAGACCCCTTTGGGTTAATTTTAAAGCCCTAATCAAGTTTCTTTAACTTTTCTAAGTAGCAGATGGCTTTAACCAAAGTCTACATAGAAAAGAAATAAGAACAAAGGCAATGATTTAGGCTTCTCTTATTGATTTATTCTTCTTGACCTGGAGAACAGAAAAGAGATAGAAAGGAAGGGCAAAAAAGGGAGACAATGCATTTGCTCTCTCTTCTTTGGCTCGCTTAGTATTGATGAAGAAGAGGAGTGCTCCTTGGGTGGTCCCAGAGCTCTAACCATCTTTTTGGCCCAAGGGCAGATAATGATAATACTGAGGTAGAGTATTATTGTTATTTTCTTTACTTTTTAATAATGGCCATGCTAACAGATGTGAAGCCGTATCTCTATTTTGAGGTGCCTTGTTTGGATCTGTTATGTAGTCAACAAAGAATAGCCACAAAGAACAGAATCTTGGGCTACTACAGGTCTCAGATTCACCCAGGGTTGCAGGGGCAGAGGACCTACCTCTCCAATCTATCTGTGGGATCCGGTCTTTGTGCTTTGGGCCCCTGCCTTAATGAACGACTGGACCTTACATAATATGACAGATAATTGCTCTCTGGGTTTCATCTCAATTCCCTATGGCAACACTATTAGTAGCTTAATTCAACCACCACTCCTAACTAACCCTTTCTCCTTCCTCCTTCCATTTCAGAGGTCGTAAAAGCAAGCTACTCACTGTATAGCCTCCCAACTCAGCTAAAAGACTTAAGTAGAATTCTCCTGAGGAGCTCCTAGGCAAGTTTTCCCCTCACTGATAGATGAATAGAAACACTTTAAGAAGAAGTCTCCTTGAGGCAATAAACATTAGGATGAAACGTCCAACTATCAAGTATGGTAGATTGAAGATTGAAAAGAGCTGGAATCCTTGAAGACCAATCAGCTGAATGAAAGTCACCCACTGTCGATCTCCAGCCTTCATGTGAGCACAGTAAATGCCTATTTGTGTATTCTTCCCCACATATTTACTATTTATCATTTCTCGGTTTCTGTGAAGGATTGGTTCCAGGACCCCCATGGTTACCTAAATCCTCAAATGTTCAAGTTCTTATATAAAATGATGTAGTATTTGCATATAAGCTACATAATCCTCCAGTATACTTTAAACAACCTCTAGATTACTTATAATGCCTAATATAATGTAAATGTTACTTATAACACCTAATACAATATAAATGGTTGTTATACTGTATCGTTTAGAGAATAATGACAAGAAAACAAAATCTGCCCATGTTCAGTACAGACACAACCATTGTAGGCCTGACTACATAGTACATAGCACACATCAGCAACAATGTAACATTCCCCCCCAAAATATTTTTAATCCGTGATTGGTTGAATTGGCAGAACTCAGGAATATGGAGGCCAACTGTACTCTTTATTCATTTGTATAGATATAATTTTCATTTTGTCTGAATGACTTCCTTTAACATTCCTTGTATGCACATCTACTAGTGAAAACTTTTTCAGCTTTCTATGTCTGAAAAAGTCTTCATTTTGCTTTCATTTTTGAAAGATGTTTTCATTAGGCATAGAATTTGAAGTTGACAGTTTTTCTTTCTTTCAGTATTTTAAAGAGATCACTCTATTAATTTCTGACTTTCATTGTTTATAATGAGAAGTCTGATGTTATTCTTATTTTTGTTGCTCTCTATATATAAAGTTTTGTTTTTCTCTGGCTGCTTTTTATTTTTCATTATTTTTAAATAATAATTCTTTATTGTTGAAAGTATTACATATGCCCTCCTTTCCCCCCCATTAACCCCTTCTAGCCCTCCCCACCCTACCCGGTCCCCAGGCCCTCACCACCCCATTTTCTGTGGCCATAGGCCTTGCATATATGCATACAAGGTTCTTGGTTGATTACTTCCCACCCACCCTCCCCTGCCTTCCCTCCATGCTTCTGTTCCATGCTTTCATGTTTTCTCTGTGTGTGTGTGTTTTTTTTTTAAGAAAAAATGTTTTTATTGATTTCAGGGAAAGGAAGGGAGAAGGGGAGAGAGGTAGAAACTGCAATGATGAGAATCATCCATTGGCTGCCTCTTGCACGCCCCCTACTGGGGACCGAGCCCAAAACCTGAATATGTATCCTGACTGGGAATCAAACTAGGGACCTCCTGGTTCACGGGGTGATGCTCAACCACTGAGCCAAACTGGCCAGGCATTTTTTTTAAACTTTGTAATAATAGCCATCCTAACAGATGTGAAGTGGTATCTCAATGTGGTTTTGACTTGCGTTTTCCTGAAGATTAGTGATATTGAACATCTTTTTATGTACCTGTTGACCATTTGGATTTTTTCTTTAGAAAATGCAATCCCACTTCTGGTTATATATCCAAAGGAAATGAAATCTAGATCTAGAAGGGCTATCTAAACTCGCATGTTCATTGAAGCATTATTCACAATAGCCAAGACATGGAAACAACCTAAGTGTCCGTTGAAGGATAAAGAAAATATGTATATGTATATAGTGGCATATTATTCAGCCTTTTTTTAAAAAAGAAAATTCTGCCATTTGTGACAACATGGATGAACTGGAGGACCTTATGCTAAGTGAAATAAGCCAGACACATGAAGATAAATACTTCATGATCTCTCTCATGTGTGGAATCTAAAACAGTCAAACTCATAGAAATAGACTAGAAGGGTGGTTACCAATGGATGGGATGGAGGAGTGATGGGAGAAAGGGGGCATACAGGTCAATCAGGTACAAACAATTATGACATGAATAATCTGGAGACCTAATGGTACAGCATGGTGATTATAGTTAACTAGAGGCCCAGTGCACAAAATTTGTGAACTGGGGGTAGAGGGGAGGTGGGTCCCTCAGCCCAGCCTGCACCCTCTCACAGTCCGGGACCCCTCAGGGGATGTCCGCCTGCTGGCTTAGGCCCAATCCCCCCAAAGGCCCCCGCAGGTGGACATCCCTCTTGCAGTCCGGGACCCCTCGCTCCTTACCACCCGCCTGCTCGCTGCTCTTTACCACTCGGCTTGCTGCATCTCCCCCTGGTGGGGAGGGACTGGGGGAAGACTCCAGGGCATGTCCGGCCTGTCTCACTCAGGCCCGATCAGCCAAGCTAACCTACTGATCAGAGCGTCTGCCCCCTGGTGGTCAGTGCACATCATAGCGAGTGGTTGAGTGGCCTTAACATATCATTAGCATATTATGCTTTGATTGGGTGAACGGCCGACTGGACAACCGGACACTTAGCATATTAGGCTTTTATTATATAGGATAATAATGTATTGTATACTTGAAATTTTCTAAGAGTAGATTTTAAGTATTCTCACCACACACCCACAAAAAAATGGTAACTATATGAGGTGATGGATATATTAATTAGTTTGACTGTGGTAATCATTTCACAACATATATGTTTATAAAAACATCATGTTATAGCCTGGCTGGTGTGGCTCAGTGGTTGAGCATCAACCTATGAGTCAGGAGGTCAGGGTTCAATTCCTGGTCAGGGCATATGCCTGGATTGTGGGCTCAATCCCCAGTAGGGGGCATGCAGGAGGCAGCCGATCAGTGATTCTGTCATCATTGATGTTTCTATCTCTCTCTCCCTCTCCCTTCCTCTCTGAAATCATAAAAATATATTAAAAATAAATAAATAAATAATTAAATAAATAAATAAATAATTTTAAAAATCATGTGTAGCCTAGGCCCTAGCTGTTTTGAGCTCCAGTGCGTGGACCATCAGCCTAAGGCATGATGCGCAAACCTTTTGAGCTCCGCGGGTGCACATTTTTGAAAAACCCTAACTTAACTCTGGTGCCGTGTCACATATAGAAATTTTTTTATATTTGCAACCATAGTAAAACAAAGACTTATATTTTTGATATTTATTTTATATGTTTAAATGCCATTTAACAAAGAAAAATCAACCAAAAAAATGAGTTCGCGTGTTACCTCTGACACGCGTGTCATAGGTTCGTCATCACTGGCCTGAGGACTGAAGGGTCCCAGGTTCAATTCCAGTTAAGGTCACATGCCTAGGTTGCAGGCTTGATCCCCAGCCCCAGTAGGGGTGCTTGTGGGAGGCAACCAATCAATGTCTCTCTCTGTCAGTCTCTCCCCCTCCCTTCCACTCTGTCTAAAAAAAAATGGAAAAATATCCTTGGGTGAGGATTAAAAAAAAATCACAAAAAAAACCCCACCACATCATGTTGTGCACCACACACACACTCACACACTCACACACACAGACTCCACACACACACACACACACACACACACACACACACACACGTTTTATTTGTTAATTATACCTCAATAAAGCTGGCGGGGGGGGGGAAGAAAAGAGAAGAATCACTTTGTTTTCAAAGAGGCAGAGGAAGTGGTTTTGGCTTTGGGTGTGGGTGAAAGGTGGGGTGTTGTACATGCAGCATTCGGCGAAGGGAAGGAAGAAATGATTGAGCCACTGTGAGGTTCCGATGTGGGGACAGTGTGGGGAAGGGGCTGGTCAGGGGGCCCACACAGAGAGGAGGCACCTTTGTGGTGAGCTGGGGGAATACAGCCTACCAGCTGTAAGTTCACTGGGCTTCAGGCGCACTGGAGTGTCCTGAGCAGGTGGAAGTAAATCCTTAGACACACAACCAGTATAGCGCAGCGCAAGAAGTAATCAGGACGAGGGCACAGAAATACGGCGAGAAACAGCCTCCCACCTAAATACAGAACACAGGTCTTATATCCAGCTCTGCCCTGGACTACCACGTCCTCAAACTGTACTCACACTGACAGTTGCTACTATGTCTCAATTTCCCCATCTGTGCAATAAAAGAGGTTTGTACTTCTCCTTTCCTACCTACCTCAGAGAATTACTGTGGACTTAAAAGATTCTAACGTTTCCCATGTCAGGCGGCATTGTGGCCATTACCAAAAACCCTTCCCCAGTTATTTCTGACTGAGAAATGCGAAAGTTTTGCATATCTTACAACATTCCCTCTTATTCGTGTGTCCTTCAAACTAATCGCTTGACAAAGAGAAGTGCTGAGCTAGCCACACCACGAGCGAAAGTCCCACAGTCTCACCCTCTGCAGGTTATCATCTTGTGGCAGTTTCCCTTCTCGCCCTTGTCGTTGAGTTGCATGAATATTTATTTGTGTCTGACTAATGTAATCACTGTCCCGGAACACGCTCCCACCTCCAGGCCTTACTCATTCTGGAATGTCTGCTGTCTTGCCTGCCTAACCAAATATTATTCTTCCTTCGAGCCCAGACGTAGTTCCGCTGTCCCATAAGCCCCTTCTTACCCTCAAGCCCAGGGAACTTGACCGCTTGGGCTCGAACACGGCATTGTGACTTAGTTCCATGATGGTTCTTCGTCTAGCGCAGGCTGTGAAGTGTCCTTTCTCTCTCTGGCCACATTCTCTGGATGCTTATGGCGGACTAAGTGCTTTGTATTCAATGAGATAAAAAAAAACCCATTATTATCCTCCTTTTAGAGCTGAGAAAACCCAAGCTTTGTAACCTGTCAAGTGACAAACTGACACCAGGTGGCTAAGTGCCCGGCTCTACCTCTGAGGTTCCCATTCTGTGGAGAAAGCGCTGCCCAGATACTGAGGAACATCCAGCCGTCTATATAAAAGGCAGGAGAGACATGCAAAATTGTCACATAATAGAAGGACAATTGTGGTAAGTGCGATGAAGGAGAAAGAATTTGTACAAACAGCTCAAGCCTGGGACTTGTGGTGAGAAGACATAAATGACTAGATTACAGTGATGGTGAACCTATGACACGCGTGTCAGAGGTGACACTCGAACTCATTTTTTTGGTTGATTTTTCTTTGTTAAATGGCATTTAAATATATAAAATAAATATCAAAAATATAAGTCTCTGTTTTACTATGGTTGCAAAGATCAAAAAAATTTCTATATGTGACACGGCACCAGAGTTAAGTTAGGGTTTTTCAAAATGCTGGCACGCCAAGCTCAAAAGGTTCGCCATCACTGGACTAGAAGTGGGTCTAGAAGGTAGATGTTTCAGCTTTCTATTGTTTTGCTTCTGCTGCTTAAATGGCCTCTCCCTACCCACTTATTATTTTACAATTGTACGGGTCAGAAGTTCTGCAAGGTGTGGCCGGGTTCTCTGCTTAGCATCACAAGGCTGAAATCAAGGTGGGGAATGGATTGAGTTCTGGGGGAAACCTGTTTCCGAGATCACTCTTCTTGTTGGCAGAAGTCAGTTCCTTGCTGCTATGGGAACGAGGTCCATTTTCCTGCTGTCCGCCACCAAGGGGCCGCTCTCGGCTCCTAGAGGTGCCTGCATTCCTTGACGGGCGGCCTCCTGCATCTTCACTCCTGCAACAGCTTGTCAAACCCTCCCTGTGCTTCTAATTTGTAACTTCCTCTTCTGTGACCAGCTGGAGAAAACTCTCTGCTTTAAACGGGCTAATGCGGTTAGGTCAGGCCTGACTGGATACCCTTCCCATCTTAAATTCGATAATGTCATCTAATTACAGAAGCAAAATCCGTTACATTCACACTCCAGGGGCTTATACCAGGGGTGAGAAATCTAGAGGGAGGTCTCAGACTTTCTTTCACCTACCACAGCAGATAAGACTTAGACAAGCAGAGAGAGCTTTCCAGTGAGAAAGAGTGTAGGCAAAGCTCCAAAGTGGAACTCCAACAGGGATTACTGGAGATTGTAAGCACGTCTGTTGGTGACTGCTCCGATGATAATAATAATACTAGCTCCCTTTACACAGATCCTATGAGGGTCATATGTCACTTTTACAAGAAAGAAGTTCAGGCAGAGAGAAGGCAGCCACTTGCCAGAGGCCCAGCCCAATCAAGTTGTAAAGTTGGGATTTTGGCTTGAGCTCTGGATGACTCTAGCTCGTCTCCTCTGCACGGTTTGACCCACCTGCCTGTGGGTCTGGGTGGGAAGCAGAAGGTAAGGTTGGTCAGAGGTCAGACTGTGACGGGTATTGATGTTCCATGTGTAACGGGTGCCACAGAAGATTTCAGACGGTGCATGTAGGGAGGGTGGGGGGGAGCGGGGAAAAGAAGTGGATATGGATATGGATGGAGGGGAACACATGGTCTGGGTGGGCAATGGTGTAGAGTATGTCCTCGCTTAACGTCATTGATAGGTTCTTGGTAATTCTGACTTTATGCAAAAGGACCTATAATGAAACCAATTGCACTGTAGGCTACTTGATATAAAGTAGAGTTAAGTTTCCATGGCATATTTCTGGTCACAAAAATGTTTCCAAATTTCTAAATAGAGACCCAAACACCTCTAATATTAAACATTGAAATAAATGTGAGTTCTGCATACATTTAAGAAAGATTAATAAAAGCAAGTAAGATAATGATTTTCCCGCCCATTCATTCCAGTTTAGGTTGCAGGGGGCCGGAACCTATTCCAGCAGCTCAGGTGCAAAGCAGGTACCCACCCTGGACAGGACAAGATCCCACTGCAGGGCGCACTCGCGCATACAGCATGCGCTCAGACCGGGAAAACTTAGACCCGTCAGGTCACCTCGCTTGCACGTTTTTGGGATGTGGGAGGAAAGTGGAGTACCTGGAAAACCCACACAGACTCAGGGAGAACGTGCCAACTCCACACAGACAGCGGCCCTAACTGGAAATTGTGTCCCCCCCTCCCCCCATCAATGTTGTAACAGAACAACATTAAATGAAATGATGTCATTCGAGGAGGTTAATATGGCCAGCCAGGAGGAGCCTGGATTAGGAGACTGGATATGTTGCAGTTAAAAAGACTATTGCATGATCAGTTCTCTGAATCTTACTGCCAATTTGTAGGAAACACATGGGACACAAGAACATGTTAAACTGCACATAAGTATATGATCAGCCAAGTGGAGGCAGAGTGAGGATTACAGGGAAAAAAATCACATATAGTTCTATCATTCAAGTGTTACTCCACCAGTACCCCCTACCCTTGTGTTCTAAGATTGCCAGTGGATGCCTGAAACCATGAATAGTACCGAATCCTCTACTATGTTTTTCTTATACATACCAATAATAAAGCTTAATTTATAAATTACACAAGGTGTTAACACTAAGTAATAATAAAATAGAACAATTATAACAATATGCAGGGTGGGGCGAAAGTAGTTTTACAGTTGTTCGTATGAAAAATAATACAATTCTTGTAAGGATACAAGAATAAACTCTGTATTTCACATATAACTGTAGAGCTACTTTTGCCCCATCCTGTACTGTAATAAAATTATGTGGCCTTTCTCTCTTTCTCTCTCTCTCTCTCACACACACACACTCACACACACAATATCTTACTGTATTGTACTCACCTTTCTTCTTCTTCTTCTTCTTTTTATTGTTTAAAGTATTGCATCTCACCCTTCTTCTTGTAATGATGTGAAATAATGAAATGTACACACAATGAGATGAAGTGAGGGGAATGAGACGTTATTAAGTAAAATAAGGATTAGTTGAACTCAAGCACTGTGATACTGTGACAATCCATCTGACAACCTCCACAGCTACTAAGTGACAAAGGCGTTGGTAAGGATACAGCTTGGATACGGTAGACAAAGGGATGACTCACATCTGGGTGGGACAGAGTGAAACACTGAAAGAATTTTTCACACTGTTCAGAATGACACACAATTTAAAACTTACGAATTGTTTATTTTTGGAATTTTTTAAAAAATATTTTGGACCTGCAGTTGACCTTGGGTAACTGAAACTGCGGAGAGCAAAACGGTGGAGACGTGGGCGAGACTGTTTATCTCCATGTGAAATAACGAGCAGAGAAGACAAGCGTGGGAGCCGTGTGAGGACGAGGCAAAATTTTTATTTGTTTTGATGAGGGTCTCCAAAAGGAATGGAAGTTCCTAGGTAGCTGCTTAGTAATTAAAAGTCAGTCCTGGTCAGAACTGGGTTCCCTGCTATGTCACTTAGGGCCAAGTCATGGGTGTGCAATCAGTGTAGCTACGCGGGACCTAGAGCTTCACATTGGGATCTAAGGCTCTGCAGTCACTGTTTTGATTCTTTATAATTTTATCTTTGAGTATTTTAGAAGTCCAGTGGGATAATGGAACGTGCACTTGGAGCCTCATCTTTTGCTTCGTCCTGTCTCCAATCATCTCCCTTGGATGGGTTTTCATCTGCTTGCTTGACCCCACCCCTGTCCAGTGACCACTGCTGCCTCGGTTCTCTCTTGGGGCAGGGTTCCATGTGTGCTACCCATGATGCCTAGGGGTGAGGCCAGAAGGTGGCCATTCTCAACCCAAGCTCTCAATGCCCCAGGATGAGCCGCTTGCCCTCCCTCCAGTGTGGAGATTGCAGTACCTTCGGAAGTCACCTATTTGCTGTGGGTTGGGGAGGCAGGCCTGTCAGGAGGGGAGATGCCTGGCTTGCCCTCTTTGTCCCTAGCAGGGAACCTCATGTCAGTCCAGCAGCTGGCAGGATGGGTCTTCAGGCAACCAGGCATGGGCCACCAAGTTCCTGTGGGCGGGGCGGGGGGGGGGGGTCTGTATTTACCACAAAGGTATTCCCCTGCCCAGGAAGTGCCACATTAAATAGCAAATAAAAAAACAATACCATAAAAGCCCTGGTCGGTTTGGCTCAGTGGATGGAGCGTCAGCCTGCAGCCTGAACGGTCCTGGGTGCGATTCTGGCCAGGGGCACATGCCCAGGTTGCGGGCTCGATCCCCAGTGGGGAGCCAATCAATGATTCTCTCTCATCATTGATGTTTCTCTCTCTCTCTCTCCCTCTCCCTTCCTCTCTGAAATCAATAAAATAAATATATTTTAAAAAATACCATGACAGGTTGAGAGAGATAATACCAAAGAAAGGAACAAGGTTTATACTGTAGTATCTTTAACAGCACCATTTCCCTGCTTTTTGAACAAGCAATCCACATTTTCATTTCGTACTGGGCCCCACAAATTGAGTAGTTGGTAATCTTTTTTGTTTGTTTGTTTTGCTAATCCTCACCCAAGGATATTTTCCATTGATTTTTAGAGGCAGAGGAAGGGAGAGGGAGAGATAGAGAGAAACACCAATGTGAGAGAGACACATCGATTGGTTGCCTCCTGCATGCACCCTGACCAGGGCCTGGGAACCTGCAACCAAGACACGTGCCCTTGACTGGAACCAAACCCGGGATCTTTCAGTCCGAGGGCCACCACTCTAACCACTGAGCAACCGGCTAGGGCCAGTAGTTGGTAATCTTAAACAAAGGGTTTATACAGTGCCTAGAATTTAGAAAGTACCAAATAAATGTTATTTTAAAATAGAGTCATAGAAATACGTTGCCTACAAGGACATGAAAGCTGTAACAAAAGAGTGAAAATAAAGGAAAGGAGGGTTGGGTTTGGGTGAAAAAGGTAAAGCGATTAAGCAGTACAAATTGATAGTTATAGAATAGCCACAGAGATGTGGGTTATAGCATAGGGAATATAGTCAATAACACCCTATGAATATGTGTGGGGCCAGGTGGGCACTTGGGGCAGTGGGGGGGAGGGGACCACTCCGTAGGATACGTGATTTTCTGGCTGCTTTACTCTACATCTGAAACTGATACAGAGTGATGTTGAATGTGAATTGTAATTGAAAAATTTAAAAATGAATACAAAGTGAAGGTATTATGAAAAGGAAAAGTACAGGATTTGGCAAATGCACAGCAGAAAAGGGATATATTTTCCAGGTAAAAATAACTTCAGAAAATACACAGAACAGCTCACACATAGTTTAGCCTTTTGTGAAATGTGGGCCCTTGAGAAATATTTTCATTTGAATTGAGCATCTTCTGCTTGCAGGTATTCGTGCAAGTGTTTCATTTTGGAATGAGGAAGCAAGGGAGGAAGAGAATTTGAGGCGAGGAAGACATTTACAAGGTGTCTTAAACACTGTGTGCTGTGAGAGCAACCTGTAATTTGATTTTATCTATCAAAATGTAAGATGAACACACTTTAGCATTTTCACTTCCCTTCTAGGTATCTGTCCTAGATCAATACGACATGTGTACAACACAGAGGCAAGTTCGATGATGGCCATGCAGAATTGTTTTTTAATAGTGAAAAGCAGAATCCAACCTAAATGCCCACTACTGGGAAACTGTTTGATTTCATGCAATGAAATACCATGCAGCCCTTAAAACAAGAATGAGGTAGAAAGATAACCAGGGGATTTTAATGAAGAGGAAAAAAGTTCGAGTTCCAGGAAAACGTTTAATCCCATTTATTTTGAAAATATGTATGTACAAACACACACACACACACACACACACACACACACACACACACACACAGATAGACAAAGGTCTACGAAGCGACACACCAAACTGTTAATAGTATCTTTGAGGAGGAGAGTGGGTGGAGTGTCTGTGAATGAATGGGACGCTCATGTTCCAGTCTGTGCACTTCTGTTGTTTGCATGTTTTTCTAAAAACGTTTCCACGTCCTGCTAAGAGGGAGCGGAGTGAGTATTTTGAGGGCCTCTTGTGAAGGGAAGGTTGGGAAGGGGACGAGCAGACAGACCGGTGGCTCCCGGGTCTCAGCCCGCTGCAGCCAGCGGGAGGTGAGGCCCCGCCCCTGAGGTGACTCCGCAGAGGGGCGGAGTTCCGCGGAACCCGGCCGGAGGCGGCCCGGGGGCGGGGCCACCGATCCCGCCGCACGCCCGCTCCCACCATGCCCTTATAAGGCGCGCCCGGCGTTAGGGTTTGGGAATCCAGTCGCCATCCCCGCGGCGCAGCCCAATCCCAGGCCCCTCCCTTGGGAATGGGGGCGGGGCTGGGCGGGATCTCGTTGGCGCGGGGCCGGGGGCGGAGCATCTCGAAGTGGGACCAATAGGAGTGGCAGCCCGGGTCTGAGCGGCGCTGCCATTGGGCGCGACGACGCGAGGGGGGCGGGGCGCCCGTGAGGCTGGTAACGCCGAGGGAAGCCCGGACTCTAGTCGCGGCTCAGAGTCCGTCTGTCCGCGGGTTCCCGGCCCCGCTGTTCCCAGTTAGTTCTCTGAAGCCCGCGGTTCGCCGCCCCGCTCACCGCCGCGATGCCGGTGTTTCACACGCGCACGATTGAGAGCATCCTGGAGCCAGTGGCGCAGCAGATCTCGCACCTGGTGATCATGCACGAGGAAGGCGAGGTGGACGGCAAAGCCATCCCTGACCTCACCGCGCCCGTGGCCGCCGTGCAGGCGGCCGTCAGCAACCTCGTCCGGGTGAGCGCGCTGGGCCTGGGGTGGGGAGCGGAACCGGGCGGGAGGCGTTCCCGGTCCGCCTGGAGGCTCCCCTTTGCCCTCTCGCAGCCTGTGGCTTTGCACCTGGGCTCTGGAGCCGGACGGCCACGGGTTCGAACCCAGACTCCCTCGCGCTGTGACCTTGAGCATGCCTCTGAGCCTCTCTGGGCCTCAGTTTCCCCATCTGTAAAATGGGGTCAATCATGATAATGCCTGCCTTGGGGGTTCGTTGTGAAGATTCAGCGAGGCGGTATTATAAAGTGCTCAGCACAGCGTAGGAGCCATACTAAGTGCTTAATAAATGGAAGTTATTTGGCTGAGGGATGGCCCCTTTCACGCTGAAGCAGGCTGTCGCCCCTCACGCTGACAGC